>NW_006408705.1:1995719-2013878 GCF_000296735.1 Chrysochloris asiatica
TCTCATACTTCGGACATATTTTCAGGAGGGGCCAGTCACTGGAGAAGGATATCATGTTTGGTAAGATGGAGGGTTAGAGAAAAAGAGAAAGACCTCCAATGAGATGGATTGGCCAAGTGGCAGCATCGATGGACTCAAGCGTGGCAACAGTAGTGAGTTTGGCCCAGGATCGGGCAGTATTTCCTTCTGTTGTGCATAGGGTCGCTATGAGTCGGTACCGACTCTATGGCACCTAACAAAAACTTTGTGGTTAGCAGCCCAACACGTAACCCACTATGCCACCAGGGTTCCTCACATCAGGTTTAGGGAAACTTTCATTGAATTTGTATCATTTCCAATACTTTAGCAATTCAATAAAGGAGTAACCCAACTAAGTACAACTAGTTCAAGATTAATTAGATTTGATTTTCCAATGGTCAAGGACAAAAAATATTAATGTTTAAGGATTTACAACCATACCAAGAGAGATTGTGGTTCAGTTGCTCAGTTCCTAACTGTTGGTGTGCTGGTCAAGAAAATGGGCAGAAAGGAAAATTGGAAGAAAGTGAACAGTGGTAACTTGCTCTATATAGGAGATGGCACTGTTGTTGTTGTTGTTATTGTTTTTGTTGTTGTTGTTAAGTGCCATGGAGTCATTTCATACTCTGTATAGGATTTCTGAGGAGTGGCTGGTGGGTTTGAACTGCTGACCTTGAGGTAAGCAGTCCATCGAGTCACCTAATGAGGCATAGAAAACACCCAAGACTGGAGAAGATGGCAAGAGAGAGTGAAAGAGTGGGCGACAAGAGAGGTAGCCAGGGCCAGAGATTTTGGAAGAGAGGAGAGAGAGATCTGGGGACCTTCCATGAACTGAGGGATTTATGCACAAAAGACATGGAAAGAGGGATTTGTAACATGCTTACCGTGAGTATATTGGAATAACTGTCTTTTACCCTGTACAGGGTAGCTATGGGTCGGAACCGACTCGACGGCACTTAACAACAACAACAACAACACCCTGTACAGGGTAGCTATGGGTCAGAATCGACTTGATGGCACTTAGCAACAACAACAACTCACACTCAAGCAAATCTTTAAAAAAGGTTTACATCACTCTACAAGGAGCTCTGGTAGTGTAGTGTTTACGAATTGGGCTGCTAACCACAATGTCAGCAGTTTGAAACTACCAGCTGTTCTGCAGGAGATAGATGAGGCGTTCTGTTCCCATAAAGATTCACAGCCTCAGAAACCCTGTTCAGGTTCACTATGAGTTGGAATCGACTCCACAGCACACCACCACCACCACAAGATTTTAGAATGGGATTTACTTTTCTTCTGGATGCATTATCACAAGATGAAACACTTTAAGAAAGATGAGCAAGTATAGATTTATTTCAATATATCTATGTGGATATTTCTGGAGTCCCCGGGTGGTGTAAACAGTTAGTGTGCTTGGCTGCTAGCCCAAAAGACTGGAGGTTTGAGTCCATCCATAGGCACCCTGGTAGAAAAACCCAGAAATCTACTTCCAAAAACTCAGCTAATCAAAAGGTTGGAGGTTTGAGTCTACCCAGAGTCACCTTGAAAGAAAGATTTGGCAATCTACTTTCAAAAAGTCAACCAATGAAAAGCCTAAGGAACACAGTTCTATTCTGACACACGTGGGGTCACCATGAGTCAACGCGGACTCAATTGTTACTGGTTTCATATGAATCTTCCTAGTGTGTGTCTTCCTGTACAATGCTGTGCTTGGCCATAAAGCTTAAAGTGTAAAAGAAAGTGGCCAGGAGGTGGGCAGAGTCATGGAGTGTGTGACAATGGCTCAAGAACAGAGTGGTAACAGCCAAGTGTGAGAGCAGAAGCCAGAAACCTAAGGTGCAAATCCCTCATCATTTCCTCTGCTACACTCTGCCTGTGCCCTGGCTGAGATTAGTGAATGGTTCTTAATACACTGTCTCTGTGGCCCTCCCACTGTGAAGGACACTTGCTAATGCATGGTCCTTCATTGAGGTGGGAATCCATCTGTTGGGCAGAGGGTCATGGGATGCCACTGTGCTGGGAATCAGAAGCACATTGCTCCAAGCTCAGCATAGGTGCTGTTCACTTCACCTACTCGACATTGATTTGCTCAGTTGTAAGGCAACAGTCTTGGGACGATGATATCAAAGATCCGCTCCAGCTCTGACACTCAATGACACCTTTCCAGGTACTCCTTCCTCATTGCAGCTATTGGTGCTATTTGGTCCTCTTCCTAGAGATGAGGCTAAAATAGTTAAAATTGACTGTCAACTTGACTGGACCATGATTCTCAGTAGTTTCATCATTATGATGTCATTGGAGAGTTATGATTTAGTCATTCCCCATGATGAGATCTGGCGTAATGTAATCATCTTCATGATGATATCTACTATGAGCAGCCAATTAATTGAAAGGGAGTTTCCTTGGGGTGCAGCCCCAATATTTATAAATGCTCTGACAAAGCTCACTTGCCTTTTGCTGGGTCTAGACCTTGTATCTGGCTCATACCTGAGCTTCAGTTTTTTAGACTTGCACCAGCAGTCTGCTGTATTACCTGCCAATCCTGGGAGTTATCAGCAACTGACCTTGGATTCATTTGGCTTTGCAGCCCAAAGCCAGCCATATGACCTACAGATCTTGGACTTAGCAGCTATCCCCACAGCTTGTGAGTCACAAGAAGCCACAAGCCTGACTTCTGACCCATGAACTTGGAACTTGCCTGACTCTACAACTGTATGAGCCATTTTCTTGAAATAAATCTCTGTCTATATACATATGCACGCTTTACTTGAAACACTTATTGATGAAGATCAAAGACTATAGCCTTCAATGTGGATTGCAGCTCAATTTAAAGAAAACAAAAATTCTCACAACTGGACCAGTAAACAGAATCATGATAAATGGACAAATGATTGAAGTTGTCAAATACTTCATATTGCTTGGATCTACAATCAATGCTCATGGAAGCAGCAGGCAAGAAAGCAAACAATGTATTGCATTAAGCAAGACTGCTGTAAAACACTTATTACCAATAGCAAAAAAGATGCAGTTAGCCTAAATGCCCATCAATGGAAGAATGGCTAAACAAACTAGCTCATACACACAACGGAATACTATGCGACATTGAAGAATAACTATGAATCTGCAAAATACTTCATAACATGGATGAACAGAGGACATTATGCTTAATAAAATTAGTTAATTATAAAAAGAACAAATACCGTATGAGACCACTATTATAAAACTCAAAAAAAAGTTTTCCTGCTAAAAGAAACATGATTTAATGGTTACCAGTGGTGGGAAGGAAGAGAAAGTAAATCACTGGCTAAAGAGTAGACACATGTTAACTCCGGTGAGAGGGAAGGCAGTATACAACAAAAGGACACGGGGGGGGGGGGGGATGCAAGGGTTAAAGGAGATAGAGCAGGATACTGTTATGTACACAACCCTGCAACAGCAATGTTCAATGGTGGATAGAATACACAGGTTGAATAGGTGTGGAAGGGAGAGTGGGAGAATAAACAAATTTATAAGGATTTGACAGAGAATATTTATACTCTTCCTACAAACACACCTATGAATGTGGTAGAACATGGTGGTGGTTATGTGCCATGGAGTTGGTTCTGACTCATAGTGATGCTGCATAGCGTTTCCGAGACTGTAACTCTTTATAGGAACAGAAGCCTCCTGTTTCTCCCACATGGTAGAACATAGAGTAAGATGATGAAAACTTCTTAGGCATTACCAAACACCTTAGGCAATGAGTTGCTGAGCCCGAGGGCTCAGGACCATAGTCTCAGGGGACACCATAGTCAATTGTCATAATATATTCCATTATGCCAGTTGACCATGACTTGAGTTTCAAAATGATTGCGTGAAATGGGTACCAGAAAACTAACAAAAGAGTATAGACAGACGCATTTGAACATCTGCCAACAAAATTTGGGCTGATACTTGAAGGAAGGTAAAAGTTTCTTATCACTGTGGGTTAATGTGCTGGACTGCAAGGTAGGTTTCAATTGCAAGGTTGGTGGTTCAAGGTCATCAGCTGCTCCTCTGAAACCCTATACAGGGTCACTATGAGGCAAAACTGACTCCATGGCACTTCAGAACAGCAAAAGTTTCTTAAAAACTCATTACTGGTTATGAGACACGGATTCATCACTATGAGCCTGCGAGTAAACAGCAGAGTATGGTATAGAAACATCCTCAATTACCGACCAAGAAAACGTTCAAAAGTCAACCATCAACTGGAAAATTGATGCTTATAGTTTTCTGGGATCCTCAAGGGCCAGTATTGGAACACCATCAGGAAAAAGTTCAATAATCAACAGTGATCCTTACAATCAGATGTGCACTGAATAGCTGAAGTCTAAACTTCAGATTAAACACAGAGAACTGCTATCCAAAGGCATTGTCATCTTGCATAACAATGCATGTCCACATAACTCTGCTCACACTGTTGACACTCTTCAAAACTTTGTTTTGAGATGTTAAGACATCTTCCCTATAGTACTGATCTTGCTCCATCAGACTTTCACCTGTTTGGTCCCTTGAAAGCAGCCCTTTGAGACTGAAGATTCACCTCTGATGAAGAAATGAAGACAGTGGTGCATCTGTGGCTCACAGCTCAGCCTAAAACAGTTTTTAATATGAGGATATGAAAGCTTGTTGTCAGATGGACAAAGGGTCTTGAAAAGCAAGGAGATTATGTTGCAAAATGATGTATTTGTCTTTTCTAAAAGTTGATTAAAATAAATTCTACAGCCAGAGTGAGGACAATTTTTGACTCAACCTCGTATTTTGGTGAATAGTGACTGGGATCTTAAAAGCTCATGAGTGGCCATCTTAGGTGCAACTGTTGGTCTCGCCATATGTAGAAGAAATAAGAGCGATGAAGATTGAAGATGCTTGGGATCAATTAGTCCAATGGTGCCTGGCTATCACTGCTCACTGTTCTGGAAGAGATCACATTAGAAGGTCCCAGTTAGAGTGGGAGAAAAGAGGAAACAAAAGTCAAAATTACAAAGAAAAAGGAAAAATAAAATAAAATAACCGGGTTTACTGGTCAGAAAGATACTGGAAGAACACAAGACAATGGCCTTAAGTCACCCTTCAGATCTGGAAAGGAACTCACCCTCATGTCTCAATTTTCAGCACATGGTAGATATGGGGACTCACCAATACTAATGTGGCATTTTCACCATGGAACGGTCTACCATTCAAGATCAAAAGGACAACATTTCCCTTAGGACAAAGTTCCTAAGAGTTGAGGAAAGTGGAAAAGATGTAAGAACCACAGGGAGAAAGTGGGATAACTGTTGTAACATGGAGGAGACTGCAATTTTTAAGATGAAATAAAGTGTAGGATTTGTTGAATGTAAAACTGATGACATACTATGTAAACATTCACTCAATTCACAATGCAATGTTGCCCCCGCCAAACAAAATAAACGAGCTTCAAGTTTTAGCCTTATATGTATATTGATACACATAAACTATGTGTATAAACAATATTTTTGTTGTTATGGCTAGCTACAGGAATATTTCTATAAGAAATAATAAATTTCTGTGGAACCACTGCAAAACAATTGCTGCAAAAGACCTCTTTAAAGCGTGCAAGAGCTAAGATGTTAGTCTGAGCACTAAGATGCTCCCAACCAAAGCCATGGTCTTTTCAATCGCCTTCTATGCTCGGGAAAGTTGGATAATGAAAAAGAAAGACTCCAGAAGAATTAATGCATTTGAATTACTTCAGTGTAATTCAAGAATTGCTGGCAAAGAATATTGAAAGTGTCAAAAGAACAGACAAATCTGTGTTGGAAGAAGTACAGCCAGAATGCTTCTTGGAAGCCAGGATGGCAAGAGTTCATTTTCAGGAAGGACCAGTCCCTGGAGAAGGACCTCATGCTTGGCAAAGTGGAGGGTCAGCAAAAAAACAAAAGGATGACCTTCATTGAGACGGACTGACACAGCAGCAGCAACAATGGGCTCAAACGTAACAACAATTGTGAGAATGCCATAGGACCATGCAGTGTTCTTTCTGCTGTTCAAACAATGAGTTTGAACTCAAAATTCAAACTATGAGTTTGAACTGACTCAATGAACCTAACAACAAAGCTTCACTGGATTTGCTTCTCTAGAGAATCAAGCCTAAGATATCCACTCATATGTCTACTTCATTCAGTCATCTCCCTCCTAGTAAGACCCAACTGTGAGTGAGCAAGGACAGGGTCCCATGGCCAGAGCATCCAAGTAGCAGTCTCAGAATTGTGAGCTCCAGGCTGGCTTGGAAAAGCCCTGTTGGCATAGCGCTTAAGAATTCTACTGCTACCCAAAAAATTGGCAGTTCAATCCACCAGCATCTCTGCAAGAGAAAAGATCTGGTGATCTGGTCCTATAAAGATTGTTGTTGTTGTTAAGTGCCATCAAATCAGTTCTGATTCGTAGTGACCTTGTATAGATAGGGTTTCCGAGAAGCGAATGGTAAGCTTGAACTGCTGACTTTGCAGTTCAAACTGACCTTGCAATCCAGCACCTTAACCCACAGTACCCCAGCAGGATTCCCTAGGAAACCTTATGTGGGCAGTTTTACTCTGCCCTACAGGGAGTCCAGGTGTGGTGCTAATGCATCAGATCACAAAGTCATTTGAACTGCAAGATCAGTGATTCAAGCTCACCAGTTGCTCCTTGGAAACCCCATATAGGGTCGCTATGGGTACGGTACATTGGATTCGAATTGACAGCACACAACAACAGGCTGGTTCAGGGAAGGAGTGACCCAGGCACTCTGAGCAGCATGGCCCCTACACATGCACTCACAGACTGAGACCGTGGAACCTGCCTCTGGCGCACAGACAGCTTGCATAGCAGGAGGTGGAGGCTTTGTTTTTCTCTAGACACTTCTCAGAGCCACAAAAACAGCAACTGGATAAATATAGTCTGTGCATGACGCATCAACTCAGAGTGGATGTGCGTGCATGAGTATGCGTGCACAAACAAGCCCGAAAGCTGCAGTCTGCCACATGGCTCTCAACCTCCAAGCACCCAGAGCCAGAACATCCAGGCAGAATGTGGTGTCATCAAACAAGCCTGGCAGGATGGGGAGCTGAGGCTGTAAGCACAGCCATGCCCTAGGCTCCTTGGGGCTTTCGAGGAGGTCACCCTCTGACTGGACCCGGCTATATATAGCCCAATTCACTGCTGTACACATGTGATCCTTCTGAATGAAATGCCAGCGGTCCTCCCAGCTCCGTGAAAGCATTGGCTAAGTGGCATTTGAAGGTCCTACAAAATGAGTGGGGGAAACAGCAGGTGTTTTGCTCATTGTTAAAGGCAAAGGCTGATTTGGAAGATTTCGAGGTAAGGAACATGAGCCAAACTCAGTACTGCCAATTTTTAATTACCAGCAAAATTAGCAGCCTGGCTTAACAAGAAGCCTATTTTGTCAAGCTCTGTTTAAGAACCAGCAAATTGCAGCAATGGCACCAAGCAGATGAAGGCCAACCCAACTCCAGTGGTCATCATCATATCCCACTCTCTGAAAGCTGTGCTCTGGCTAGACAGTCTTGGACTGATTGCAGAACTGGGTCTTGTCTTTTCAGTTCCTGCCACCAGCAAAAATCTGACAGGGATTTACACAGATGTCTGACCTATGGTTGATCAATCCATATTGAGTGACTGATATCAAATCATGTGCTGTATATTAATCAACATTAGCCTCTTGGGAAAAACAAAATAGACTCTCTCTGTCCTTTTATTATCACCCCTAGTTATGACTGTCATTTGAAAGAATTTTGAAATATTTGATGTAAATACAAATGATCCCTAAAAGCTACTGAGAGGAATCCCCCTGGGAACAGGATTTCTGAGAAAAGCCAATGCCTAGGTATGTCCATCAGGTCTTGGAATGTTTAAGCATAAATTCCCCTGGTAGACCTTTTGTGACATGGTTTAAGTTGTTACTCAGATCAGGCCTACGAGACTCAGCTAGGTTCAAAATGCTCCTCTGCGATATGTGAGATTTCTGAGGCATAAGAAGGGTCCAGAAACAACAGCAGTGGACCTTTGTGAGGAAAGGGAACCATGAGAAGCAGAAATCACAGATTTTTGCTCCACTCCTGCTCAGCTGTCACTGAGTTAGCAGCCTTTTCATTTCTGAGTCAGGACAGAAGGTGACTGATTTTCCACTAGAGCTAATCAGAACAATCACTGGGGAAGGAACTTCAGATTCTACAATAAAGACCTGGGACACTCCCCATCTACTCTCTGATTCTCAAATCCATGCAGTCCTGGAGGACTGTCAACTACCTGAGTAGTGTTAAATGTAGGATCCTAAGAAAGATCTTGCTTCAAAATATTGCCTCCAAATGAAAGTCGAGTTGGCTGTTAAGTCATATGTTTCAGAGTAGAACTGTACTGCATAGGTCTTTCAATACCTGTAATCCTGTGGAAGTACATAGTCTGACCTTTAAAGGCACCCACAGGTGGACTAGAGACATCAACCTTTGGTTAGTAACAGAGCACACTAACCGTTTGTATCTCCCAAGGACCTTAATGTTGTCTCACCTGACACCTAACTCCACTATTATAAATCCATTCACTAGAGACAAGTGTTGCTTTTCCTCTTGAGAGTCATTTGCTCATCATTCTCTGCCCTTCCCTTGCTGACTCCTACAAACTACATTTCCCAGGCTTCCTTAACATGGCAATTCCAATTACGTTAGGCCCAAACTCACTGCTATCAAATCAATGCCAATTTGTAGCAACCCAATATGGGGTTTCTGAGACTATAAATCTCTAGGGGAGCAGACAGCTTCATCTTTCTCCAAGGGAGTGGCTCGTGGGTTTGAACCACTGACCTAGCTGTTAGCAGTCCAATACCTAACACAGAGTGCCACCAGAGTTGCTTAGATTAGGCTAAAGGGTGACATTAACAGGACATTGAAGGACAGGGGAAGGGAAGAAGTAGGATATTTCCATCCCTCTCTCTGCTTTGGATGGCTTCTCTGCCAGTATCCACATTCCCTCTGTGGTCTCAGCTGCCACCAGGCAGTTTCCTCCAGTATCCTTTGGGTGGTCCAGGAGTCTCTCCCTTGATCCCTCCAGCTCTAGCTGTTGCTAATCTCTGCCTCATCATCTCCTGTTGTCTGTTCAGCTCTTTCAACCTATTTCTAGAAAGTTCCCTGTTGAGTCTGTTTATTGAACTATCTGGCTTGAGCTCTGTTTTCTGATTTGGGCCATGACTTATTCATAGTATTAGAAATACAGTTAGTGCTTATCTTTCTCTCTGGAAGATTTACAGTAGCAAGGTAACCCTGGGAAGCTCAAGACAGGCCCCTCTGGTTCTAAAGCTACATGAGAAGGCAGAGCCAGGTGTCTTCATTCCACCACCCTGACGTGTTACTTTCAGCTCTCACTGCAATATGCTGTAGATGCTCCTGACTTATGGGCCACCAACAGCAGATCATTGTTCTCACAGCCTCCTCACCCGCAAGAGCATCTCCCATACTCATCTCTCCATCTACATAGCTCTCCCTCCCTTACAACTTTGCGCTCTGAAGTCTGAGCTCTCTGTTACTGTTAGATATACCCTTTCAGTAAGTTATAGATGCAAGCTGAGTTTTAATACACTTGCACCATTTAGTGTCTTGGATTGTTTTATTTGTTTGTTGCCAGAGATCTTGTAGCTTTTACTGCAGATGCTTTTCGATTTGACCATTTGGATTTTGAGCTCTATACATGTAAGGCATCATGTCTAGTATTTCTTTTGCTGCCTGTTCTTACCCATCCTTTAGCCCTTCCCAGCATCTGGCAGTTATAGCATTAAGTCCTGCTCTAGTATGTTCAACAGACACTGATACACTGCATAAATAAACTCCCTTTATCTCTCCTCATTACAACCTCAGCTCAAAGACTAGGTTGAGGTCTAATTGTGAGGAAAGCGTGCTTTCTACATGAGCAATGCTGGTCTAAAGAACCTCAGGCCTACTCTCCCTTTGACAGAACATCCCAAGTAGAACTCTCAAGATTTGCTCAATCATTATTTTTATCCCTCCATTGGCCTTGTGTATTTAAACTACACCTGCAATGCAGTTGTTTTTCCTCCAGCACAAACCTCCTGAAGGGGATTCTTGCTGATGGCATCTGTGGCAGAGACGAGCTCATGCCTGGGAGATAAATTATTTATGGTGAATGGTGCCCTAATGGATTGTGTGATCAATAATGCTTATAATAGTACAGCAGTGGACAAATCACAAAAGGGCTCAGACGCGTGTCTACATAATCTGGAGAAGAAGGCAGACGGGGCCCACCAGATAGCCAGAGAAATGGGGTACTCCTCACATCAACCTCAAAGATGTTCTGAATGAGAAAGAAAACGAAGTTGCATTTTTTTTTTTTATCTTAAAAGGAGAAATCAATTTTTATTCATAGAAACAATGCACCAGAATGCCTCAACATTATTCACTTACCAAAGATCAACCTCACTGCTCTGATCTAAGGAAGAGCCTCTGGGTGTTTCTGAGCTATCCCTGGTACTTTTGAAGAGACAAAGCTGGGTTTTTTTCCCTGTATGTTCATATGTGGCCTGCCTACAAGTAATAAAGGCACTGGTATCTGATGCTTAAGAGTGTTAATTGCTTGGTTGTAGTGCTCAGTTCCTAGGCAACATCCAATATCTCAACAGGTTTCTTTGTGCTGATATATGATCCCAAGTTTAAACTTTCTCAAGACTACTTTTGTTTGCTTGCTAGAAAACTCCTCTGGCGTGTCCAACTAGAATTTCAAACTCAACATGTCTAGGATCAGTGGCATTCTCCCTGTGTCTCTTGCCCCTCACCTACCTGTTACTGCCCTCCTCCTCAAACAAAGACCCTTGATTTTCCTCTTGATCTGCTATGGTCCCATCAATGGCCCCAGCATCTTATGGTTCTACAGACAGGGTGCCATATTCTTCCCTTTCAAGTCCCAGCTCAAATAGTGCTTTCTCCCTAAAGCCTCCTCAGAAGTCTGAACCCCCACGGCACTTGGTTTTTCTCACAGCACCAATCACATCCTAGCTATTTTTGTACATGTGTCATTTTTTAATCTAGAGAATGTGTTAGTTTAGGGTATGAAACCAGTTAATCAGTTCCTTGTAGAATCGACTCTAACTAAAGCTAACCTCAAGTGTGTCTGAGGAGAACTGTGACCCCCAAGGTATTCAATGGCTGGTGTTTTTGGAAGTAGATCTCTAGGACTTTCTTTCAAGGTGCCTCTGGGTGTACTTGAACTCCAACCTTTTGGTTATCAGTCTAATATGGAAATCATTTGCATGACCCAGGGACTTCTTAGGGTGTGGAACAGATCTTAATCACATAGAACAACACCTGACCCAAAGTCAATGCTCAATTAGTATTTGGTAAATGAATGAATGCCTGCATGAATGAATGAACAAGTTTACCAACAGGCAGTGGAAGTGACACAAGCATTGTTTGTTTTGTTTATCAGCTATGCCCTTAAAGTGTCAAACAGAGGAGCATGGAAGGGATTAAGCCAAATCTGAGAAATTCTGGATCAACAGTTTCTAAACTCTGTTTCACTAGACTAAGCTCCACTTTCCTTTTTCTAAGTCCTCTTAAAGATGTTATAAAGACATAAGACTTCCCAGTGTTACTCCCATCACTCTAGTTGAACCGTGAAATTTAGGAGACATTCGTGTAGAAGAAAGATAGGAATATAGGCTCTTAAGGGCTTGTTTGGGCCTGGAGAAATTATGTTGGCTATTCCCAAAGCTCTAAAGAGCTTCAAAGGAAAGAAGCAGATAGGAATCCCAGCCACAGGCATTGAAAAGCTCTGAGGAGCACAGTGACAAGCAGTTTTTCTAGTGCACTTGTGTTCCAATAACCAGACAGGGTTAGATGGCAGGGCAATGAAGTCTGAGTTTTTACTTCCACACACACAGTCTGTGCCTCCTTTTTCTGACCTGATGGGGCTATCTTCGTAGACAAAAGTTTTTTTTGTTGGGTGCTGTTGAGTCCATTTTTAATGTATAGGAACCACATGGGATAGAGTAGAACTTCCTCCCTTTAGGATTTTCTTGGCTGCAATCTTTAGGAAGCAGATTGCCTGGTCTTTTTCCTATGGAGCCACTGGGTGGGTTCAAACTGTCAACCTATCCATTAGTAGCCTAGTGTTTAACCATTGTGCCATGAGGGTTCCTTAGAGAAGGGACCAAAAAAAGGACAAAATTGTTTTAGATAAAATGTGTGCATATGCCTAGCATACTGTTGTTGCTGTTGTCAGATGCCATCGAGATGGCTACAACTCATGATAACCTTATATACAACAGAACAAAACACTGCCCAGTCCTGAACCATCCTCACAATTGTTACATGGGAGCTCATTGATACTATCACTGCGCCAATCCATCTTGTTGGCAGTCTTCCTCTTTTTGTTGCTGACCCTTCACTTTACCAAGCATGACATCCTTTCTCTAGGAACTGGTTCCCCTTAATAACATGTCAGAAGTATGAGAGATAAAGTCTCACCATCCTGGTTTCTAAGGAACATTTTGGCTGTACTTGTTTCAACACAGATTTTTTTTTGTTCTTCTGGCAGTCCCTGTACTTTTAATATTCATCTCCAACACTATAATTCAAATACATCAATTCTTCTACAATCTTTCTTATTCATTATCCAACTTTCACATACATATGTGGCAATTGAAATACCATGGCTTGGGTCAGGTGCTTCTTTGTCCTCAAACTGAAATCTTTGCTTGTGAGTACTTTAAAGATGGTCTTATGAAACAGATTTGCCTACTGCAATACATCGCTTGATTTTTTTTGTCTGCTGCTACCATGAGGGTTGATAGTAGATTCAAACAAAATGAAGACTTTGACAACATCAATCTTTTTCTCTTTGTTGTTGTTGCTGTTAGGTGCCATTGAACCAGTACTGACTCACAGAGATCCCTTATGCACAACAGAACTAAATACTGCCCAGTCCTGTGCCAACCTCACAATTGTTGCCATGTCTGAGCCCATTGCTGCCATCTCTGTGACAATCCATCTCATTGGGGGTTCTTCCTATTTTTCTCCAACCCTCAATTTTACCAAACATGAGATCCTTCTCCCGTGACTCGTCCCTCCTGATAATATGTCCAAAGGATGAGAGATGAAGTTTGGCCATCCTGGCTTCCAATGAGAACTCTGGCTGTACTTCTTCCAACACAGATTAGTTTGTTCTTTTGGCAGTACACGATACTTTCAATATTCTCCTCCAACACCATAACTCAAATGTATCAATTTTTCTACAGTCTTCCCTACTCACTATCCAACTTTCACATGCATATAAGGCTATTGAAAATACCATGACTTGGGTTAGGTGCACCTTAGTCCTCAAACTGACATCTTCGCTTTTCAACACTTTAAAAGGTCTTGTGCAGCAGATTTGCCTATTGCAATACATCGTTTGATTTCTTGACTACTGCTTCCATGAGTGTTGATTGAACTGAGCAAAATGAAGTCTTTGACAACTTCAATCTTTTCTTCATTTATATGGATGTTGTTTATTGGTCCAGTGGTGAGGATTTTTGTTTTCTTTGCATTGAGATACGACCCATGCCAAAGGTTTTTGTGTTTGATCTTCATCAGTAAGTATTTTCAGTCCTCTTCACTTTCAACAAGCAAGATTGTATCATCTGCATATTGCAGATTGTTAATGAGTCTTCCTCTAATCCTGATGTCATGGTTTTCTTCATATAACCCAGTTTCTTGGATTATTTGCTCAACACACAGGTTGAATAAGCATGGTGAAAGAATACAGCCATGACACACACCTTTCCTAGTTTTAAACCATTTGGTGTTCCTTTGTTCTGTTAGAACATCTGCCTCTTGGTCTATGTACAGATTTCTCATGAGCATAAAGAAGTGTTCTGGAATACTTTGCAATGCTGTCCATAGCTTGTCATGATCCACACAATTAAAAGCCTTTGTGTAGTCAATAAAGCACAGGTAAACATCTTTCTGGTATTTTCTGCTTTTGGCTAAGAAACATCTGATGTCACCTATGATATCCCTCATTCCACATCCTTTTATGAAACCAGCTTGAACCTCTGGAAGGTCTGTCATTGTGTGCTCACAACCAGTTTTGTATCACCTTTAGTTAAACTTTAGTCACATAGGGTATCAATGATGTTGTTTGATGATTTTTCTCTTTATCATTATGTTATTTATTGGTCCAGTAGTGGGGAGTTTTGCTTTCTTTATACTGAGGTACAACCCACACTGAAGGCTGTGGTCTTTGACCTTCATCAGTAAGGATGTTAAGTATCCTTTTCTTCTAGCAAGCAAGATTGCATCATTTGCATATCACTGGCTATTAATGGTAATTCTGATGACACATTCTTGTTCAGATAGTCCAGTTTCTCAGATTATTTGCTCAGCATACAGATTGAATAAGTATGGTGAAAGGGTACAATCCTGGTGTACAACTTTGCTGATCTTAAACCATTTAATACCCTCTTGCACTTTTTGAATGTCTTTGCCCATGCACCCAATCAAGCATTATGGACTACCCATGCTTTGCAATATTATCAATATAATGTTCCACACAGTCTTTGGGTAGTCAATAAAGCACACGTAAACATCTTTCTGGTATTCTCTGCTTTCAGGCAAGAGCTATCTGATATCAGCAATGATATAGCCAGTTCCACATCCTCTTCTGAATCCAGCTTGAGTTTCTGGCAGTTCCTTGTCAACATACTGTTGCAGTCATTTATAAATTAATTATATTCAGCAAAATTTTACTTACATGTAATAGCCATAATATCATTCTATGATTTCTGCGTTCCATTGGGTCAACTTACTTTGGAATGGACACAAATATTGATATCTTCCAACCAGTTGGCCAAGTAGTTATTTTCCAAATTTCTTGGCTGTGTCAGTTTTTTGAAAGATTTCTATTTGCATTCCATCAATTCCTGGAGCCTTGTTTTTAGTCAATGCCTTCAGTGCAGTTTGGACTTCTTCATTCAGTACATCCAGTTCTGGATGATAAGCTTCCTCTTGAATGGTTGAACATCAACTAATTCTTTTTCATACAGACACTCTGTTTATTTCATCTATTTTTTCCCCCTGTCTATCTTTATATGATGTTTTCTGCATCATTCAAACTTTTGCTCATGGAACCCTTCAATATCACAAATCGAGGCTTGAATTTTTTCCTTCAGTTCTTTCAGTTTGAGAAATGCTGAGCTTGTTCTTCCTTTTTGGTTTTCTAACTTCAGGTCTTTGCACATTTCATTATAATACTCAACTTTATTTTTTCAGGCTGACCTTTGAAGTTTTCTGTTCAGCTCTTTTACTTCCTCATTTCTTCCATTTGCTTTAGCTTCTCTATGCTGGAGAGCAAGCTCCAGAGTCTTTTCTCACACCATTTCAGTCTTTTCTTGCTTGCTTTTTAATGGCCTTTTTGTTTTCTTCCTGTCTGATATTCTTGATGTCATCTCACAGGTCTTCTGGTCTTTGATCATGGTGACTAAAGTAACAAATCTGTTCATGAGATGGTCTCTAAATTAAAGTGTGATATGTTCAAGGTCATATTTGGCTCTCTTGAAATATTTTAAATTTTCTTCAGCTTCAGCCTGAACTTACATATGAGCAACTGATGGTCTGTACTACAGTCTGCCCTTGGCCTTGTTTTAATTGATGATATTGAGCTTTTCCACAATTTGATTCCTGGATTTTCCATCTGGTGATATCCATGTGTGTAATTGCCTTTTATGTTGTTTTAAAAAGTATTTGCAATGGATAAGTCATTGGTCTTGCAAAATTCTATCACGAGATTCCCCATCACCATTTTTATCACAAAGGACACATTTTCCAATTACTGATCCTTCCTTTTTGTTTCCAACCTTCATATTCTAGTCACCAATAAATATCAATACTTAATTGCATGTTTGGTCAGCTTCTGACTGAAGAAGATGGTAGAATTCTTCAACTTCATCATCACTGCCTTTAGTGGTTGGTGCATAAAGCTGAATAATATTTGTATTAACTCGATTTCCTTGTAGTGGTGTGTCAATATTATACTATCACAGACAGCATTGTACTTCAACATTTTGAAATGTTCTTTTTGATGATGAGTGTAATGCCACTCCTTCTGAATGTGTCATTCTTGATATTGCAGACCATGTGATTGTCAATTTAAAAATGTCCTATTGCAGTCCATTTCAGCTCACTAATGCCTAAGATATCCATGTCTATTTGTTCCATTTCATTTTTGACAATTTCTGATTTTCCTACATCCATACTTCATACATTCCATGTTATGACTATTAATGGATATTTACAGCTGTTTCTCATCAGTCTGAGTTGTGTCCCATCAGCAAATGAAGGTCCCCAAAGTTTTACTCCATTCATAGTTGATGGTCAACTCGACTTCAAGGAGAAATTTTTGTCCAGCTGTATTCTGTCTGAGTGCCTTCTAACCTGAGGCATTCATCATTCAGCACTATAGCTGACAATATTCTGGTGCTCTTCACAATGTTTTCATATTCTGGCACTATATCTGACAATGTTCTGCTGCTAACATTGTTCCAGTGGATAAACATACAGAAGTAGTCTGCCTCTCCTTCCTAGTCCACCATGGGTGACTCTGTTGGCATTTAAATACCAGTAGGGTAGCATAGCTTCCAGCATCACAGCAACACACAAGCCACCACAGTATTAGCTGGTTTTCCCTTTAGTCATATGGATATCATCCTATCACAGACAGCATTGTACTTCAAGATACATCATGAAGTGATCTTTTTGACAATGAATGTCAAAATGAAGAGGAATTCCATTCTTCTTCAATTTGTCTTTCTTGACATACTAAATCTTATGATTGTCTGATTCAAAATGGCCAATACTAGACCGTTGCAGCTCATTAATGCCACTCATCTGTCGGTTTGTCATACTGTGGTGCTTGTGTGTTGCTGTAATTCTGAAAACTATGCCACAGGCATTTTACATACTAACAAGGGTCGCTTATGGTAAACAGGTTTCAGCTGAGATTCCAGATGTAGACAGACTAGAAAGAAGGAGAGGGGAACTATTTCCGAATATTTAGTTAACTGACAACCTTATGAAGAGCCGTGGAACACTGTTAGCACAAGATTACTGAATATTGAAGCATGATAATGAGCACCAGAATATTGTCAGAGATAGTGCTGGAAGATGAGCCCCTCAAGGTGGAAGTCACGCAGAATCTAACTGGAAAAGAGTTGCCTCCTCAAAACAGAGTTGACTATGATGAAGTGAATGAAGTAAAATCCTCAGGACCTTCATTTGCTGATGGGGCACAACTCAAAAATGAAGAGAAATATCTTAAAACATCCATTAATAATCAGAACATGGAATGTAGAAAGTATGATTCTAGGAAAATTGGAAATTGTAAAAAATGAAATGGAACACATAAAAATCGATATACTAGACATTAATGAGCTTAAATGAATTGGAATTAGCTATTTTGAATCTGACAATCACATGGTTTACTATGTCAAGAAAGACAAATTGAAGAGGAAAGGAGTCATTCTATGTTGGGAATGACAAATTTTGAAGAGGAACAGCTTTGCACACATCATCAAAAGGAACATATCAAGACCAGTCATGAAGTACAATGCTGTCTGTGATAGGATAATGTCCATATGCCTACAAGGAACATCAGTTAATACCACTATTATCCAAATTTATGCACCAACCACTAAATCCAGTTATGATGAAATTGAAGATTTCTACCAACTTCTTCTGTCTGAAAGTGATCAAACATGCAATCAACATGTATTGATAATTACTAGTAATTGGAATGCAAAGGCTGGAAACAAAGAGGAAGGATCAGTAATTGGAAAATATGGCCTTGGTGATAAAAATGATGTTGGAAATCACATGTTAGAATTTAGCAAGATCAATGACTTCTTCATTGCAAATACCATTTTTAAACAACATAAAAGACGACTACAGAACCTCTACAAGAAAAAGACAAATAACCCAATTAAAAAGTGGGCACAGGATATGAACAGACACTTCACCAAGGAAGAGATCTGGGCAGCCAACAAACATATGAAGACATGTTCATGATCACTAGCCATTGTTGTTGTTGTTGTTAAGTGCCGTCGAGTCGGTTCCGACCCATAGC
>NW_006408705.1:2015798-2058336 GCF_000296735.1 Chrysochloris asiatica
TGAGGGTTGGAAATGTAAAGGTAGACGTTTTATAGCAAGGAGGGGAGTGATTAACTTTTCAGTCTAGGAGCAGAGGTCCCTAGGACCATCAAGGGAGAAGAGCAGAGAGCAGGACCCTACCCAGAGAAGCAGTGATGCCTGAAATGGAGCCAGAGATGATGACGTGAAGCGATGGAGCAACTGGAGACTTTCAATCCAGAGAGGGAGAGCAACTGTGTGCTGAAGACCTGGGTGGCACAGGGGAAGGATTGCATGGAGGGGATTGTAACCATGGCAATGAGACGATATACGATAGAATGAATATAAAACTACTGTTCTCCCATGTAAACTATCACATAATTCACAATAAAACATTTAAGAAAAAAAAAAAAGACGACTACATACATGGACCTTGCCAGATGGAATACATATATATCAAATTGACTATATCTGTAGAAAGAGACAGTGGAAAAACTTCATATCATAAGCAAAACAAGGCCAGGAGTAGACTGTGGAGCAGACTATCAATTGTTCATATGCTAATTCAGGCTGAAACTGAAGAAAATTAAAGCAAGTATATGAGAGTCAAATATGACCTTGAATATATCTGACCTGAATTTAGAGATCATCTGAAGAACACATTTGATGCATTAGGCACTAAAGACCAAAGACCAGAAGAATTGTAGGATGACATCAAGAACATCAAACAGGAAGAAAGTAATAGGCCATTAAGAAGATAACAAAGAAGGAAAACACCAAAATGATGTCAGAAGAGACTCTGAAACTTGCTCTTCAGTGTAGAGATGGTAAAACAAATGGAAGTAATAAGGAGGTTAAAAAGCTGAACAGAAAATTTCAAAGGTCAGCCTAAGAAGTCAAAGTCAAATATTATAATGAAATGTGCAAAGACCTGGAGTTAGAAAACCAAAAGAAAAGAACATGTTCAGCATTTCTCAAACTGAGGGACCTGAAGCAAAAATTCAAACTTTGATTTGCAGTACTGAAGGATTCTCTGGGCAAAATATTGAATGATGCAGAAGACATCAAAAGAAGATGGAAGTGGAAGAACAACGCAGATGGGAGAACAATTAGGCAGGTTTGCATGGGCTAAGTGGGACAGAGGTAAATAATGATGTAAGCACAACCTTAGAACATCAGGGCTCTGGGATACAGAGATTGAGACATGGTTGGAATAGGGAAAAGTGGGGAATAATATTAAGATGCTTGGCTGTCTTTTGAATCTTGGTTTTCCTTGCATTATATTATAAAATAAACACTGGAGGGGGAGAGAAAGGAATAGCCAGAAACATCACCATAGAAAGCTTATAAATACATCTTCTGCCTATAACTGATTGGAAGAACTAAAATGGGGCTAAACGTGCCCAGTGAAGGAGGCTTCCTGCAGAGTCTCTGCAATACATAAGACTATAGGTGGAAGCCTGAACCACATCCAGATCTCCAGAGATGGAAAATTCCCACCTGAAAGGACGAGCAGACCAGCCTGGAGGGGCTAGAAGAACAGAAGATACTTCTTGAAAGAAAGACCTACAGGAAAAATACAAAACAATAGTGGCAGACTGACTGTTATTACAAGAACAAGCAAGTTGTTTGCCCAGGAGACATCAAGGCACGTGGTTGGGTCCCCTCAGTGCAAACCCCCTTCCAAGACCAAGACTCAATGGGAATACATGCTCTGATTGGTGACCACGCTTGTCACCGAAAAGGGGAAGTGAGGGAAAAACAGCAATGAAGCTGCGAGCTAAACCCTACAACGTTCAACAGACTCCTGTGAACCTGGGTGGAGACCTGGTTGGCCAGCAGTGTGGCAAGACTTGGGGACTCTTAGGCCCAGAGTCAGTGACATAGCCACAGAGGACTAGAGGGGAGAGTGAAGCGTCCAGCTGATAAGAAGAGAGGGCATATGCACAAGAACACTCATACGTGCAGATAATACCCACTTGACCTGGCTTCAATGACTGGATGATTAGAGCTCAACCAGAAGAAGAAGAAGAGAGGGAAAAAAAAAAAAAAAAGAGTAATCTGATACAATTTGATGAACTTGACCTACACCTATGGATGGGGTAGCTCAAATGAGGAAACAAATCCTTACAGCAAGGATCATTCCCACCCCCTCCACACACAGAGTAGACAGGGATGGGCAACTTGGACACTGGCTACCCAAAATGCGGTGGGGGGCTACAAAGGCAAGAAGTGACTGGCTTACAAGCTTTCAAGAGGGAACCTAGATCCAGAGGGCATGAAGGAAGGTAGAATCTCCAGTGAGTAGTATCCAATCTGTCTAGGCGGGGCTGATGAAATGAAATGCAGATAGGTCACTTGTGATATAATAGTGAATAATTGTTATCAGGACTGATTGTGAGGGTTGGAAATGTAAAGGTAGACGTTTTATAGCAAGGAGGGGAGTGATTAACTTTTCAGTCTAGGAGTGGAGGTCCCTGGGACCATCAATGGAAAAGAGTGGAGAGCAGGACCCTACCCAGAGAAGCAGTGATGCCAGAGATGGAGGCAGACACGATGATGTGGAGAGATGGAGCAGCTGGGGACTTTAGACACAGAGAGGGAGAGGGGCTGTATGCTGATGACAGGGGTGCAGTCTTGTAGTATATACCCTTTGGTTGGTTCATGATGTATGGAGGGGATTGTAACCATGGCAATGAAACGATATGCAATAGAATGAATGTAAAACTAATGTTCTCCCATGTAAACTATCACATAATTCACAATAAAACATTAAAAAAGAAGAAGAAGATGGAAGGAATACACAGAATCACTGTACCAAAAACAAATGGTCACTGTTCAACCATTTCAAAAGGTAGCATATGATCAAGAGTCAATGATCCTGAAGGAACAAGTCCAAGGTGCATTGAAGTCATTGGCAAAGAACAAGGCATTGGGAATACAAGGAATACAATTTGAAATATATCAACAAATGGATACAGCATGGAGGCACTAACGTATCTGTGCCAAGAAATTTCTAAGATAACCACCTAGCCAAGAGATTTGTATTTGTGCCCATTTCAAAGAGAGGTGAACCAATGGAATGCAGAAATCATCGGACAATATGTTTGATATCCCATGTGAGTAAAGTTTTACTAAAGGTAATAGAGAAACGGCTGCAAGCATACATTGACAGAGAACTTGCAGTGGTTCAAGTGGATTCAGAAGAGGATGTGGGACAAGGGATATCATTGCTGACATCAGATGGATCCTGGCTGAAAGCAGAGAATACCAGACAGATGTTTACCTGTGCTTTATTGATTATACAAAGGCTTTCAATTGTGTGGATCATGACAAGCTATGGACAACATTGTGGTGTATGAGTATTCCAAAACACTTAATTGTGCTCATGAGGTACCTGCACATGGACGAAGAGGCAGATGTTCGAATAGAACAAAGGAACACCAAATGGTTTAAAATCAGGAAAGCTGTGTGTCAGAGTTGTATTCTTTCACCATACTTATTCAGTCTGTATGCTGAGCAAATAATCTGATAATCTGGATTATATGAAGAAAAACGTGGCATCAGGATTGGAGGAAGTAACATTCTGCAATATACAGATGATACAACCTTGCTTGCTGAAAGTGAAGAGGACTGAAAATACTTACTGATGAAGATCAAACACAAAAGTCTTTGGTATGGATTGTGTTTCAATGTAAAGAAAATAGAAATCCTCACCAGTGGACCAGTAAACAACATCCATATCAATGGAGAAAAGATTGAAGTTGTCAAAGACTTCATTTTGCTCAGATCAACCATCAACACTCATGGAGGCAGCGGTCAAGAAATCAAATGATGTATTGCATTACACAAGATCTCTTTAAAGTGTTGTAGAGCAAAGATGTCAGTTTGAGGACTAAATTGTGCCTGACCCAAGCAATGGTATTTTCAATAACCTTATATGCATGTGAAAATTGGACAGTAAATAAGGAACACTGGAGAAGAATTGATGCATTTGAGTTATGGTGTTGGAGGAGAATATTGAAAGTTCCGTGGACTGCCAAAAGAACAAATGAATCTGTGTTGGAAGAAGTACAGCCAGAGTGCTCCTTGGAAGGCTGGATGGCCAGACTTCGTGTTTCATACTTTGGATATGCTATCAAGAGGGACCAGTCTCTGGAAAAAGTTATCATGTTTGATAAAGTAGAGGATCGGAGCAAAAAAGGAAGACCCCCTACGATGGACTGGCACAGTGATGGCAGCAATGGGCTCAGGTATAGCAAGGATTGTGAGGTTGGCCCAGGAAGGGGCAGTGTTTCATTCTGTTGTACATAAAGTTGCTATGAGTTGTTACTAACTCGATGGTACCTAACAACAACAACAACAAATGCCTGGGGTGGAGTCCTGCTGTCACACTGTAATCATAGGACCTCAAGGTTGGTTTGAACTGATAGGTCTGCAGTTCACTCCTTGGAAACCTTATACAGGGTTGCTATGAGTCAGAATGGACTTGATAGTACTTAACAACAACAATGCTTCGGATATTGATCGTTATGCATCCCATTTCATTTTGATACCTTGCCGTTTTCTTATATTCATACTTCATACATTCCAAGTTTCTATAATTAATTGATCTTTGCAGTGGCTTCTTTTCATCTTTAGTTGTGCCACATCTGAAAATTAAGGTTTGAAAGCGTTGCTCCATTTATATCATGAAGCTCAACTCTACTTTGAGGAGGCAGCTTTTCCCCAGTCATATTTGGAGTGCCTTCCAACCTGAGAGGCTCATCTTCTGATATAATATCTGACAATCTTCTGTTGCTATTCATAAGGTTTGTGGTGACTAACCACTCAAAAGTGATCTGCCTTTCCTTCTTTCTAATATGTCTTAGTCTGGAAGTCCTGCTGAAACCTCTTCTCCAGGCATGACCCTGCTAGTATTTAAAACAACAGTGGCATAGGTTCCAGAATCCCAGCAAAGCATAAGCTGCCACAGTACGAGAAGCTGACAGGTGAGTGAGGGTCTAGTGTATAGCAGACACTAAATAAATGATGATTTTGTTCTTTCACCACCTTGCATTGGTACAATGAACCCCTAGGAGTAACTCTCAAGGTGAAGAATCTTTGAATGATGTCTAAGGACATCTTTTCTTCAAAAGGTTCCAGTATTAGATTTTCCAGCAGTTCTCCAGACTAGGTGTCAAGTTCCTAATCACATTCAGTTCTGATGTATGGTAAAATCACTCCTTGTTACTGGGTTAAATTGTCATTGTATTTTCTTATTTGTGTACAATTATGTTTTCAAACATAACATTTAGCTAATGTCATCTCTGACTGTTTCATTTACTTTTTCTTATAAAGAAACCACCCTTGAATATATTTGCACAGTCAAATAAGGACATCTTTAAATATTCAACTAGGTAACTGTATCTACAATCTGTTTTCATTACTAGCTTCCAACACTATACATGGATAGGAACACCTACCTTGATAGTCTCTCTTGATATTCACCGTAGGCTTTCATCAATGACATAAGCATACTTAGCCGATTTATTTCCTTTACTAAAGTTAGCAAATTATTTCATTATCATTGAGGACAATATCCATTCTGGAGATACTATTCAGGATGACTACAGTACTAGAAATAGTATCTGGTTTATTTTCAGTACATTTTACCTAAGGATTTTACTTATAAATGGAAGAGAATAAAACTTGAATAGTCAACTAACTTTTCAGTCTTACAATGGTTCTATGCCCTTGAAAATAACCAAATCCACAATTCCTGATTCAATTCCTCTACTTCTTTGAAGGTGAAAATCACAGAGGCTCTTAACTTGTTCAATAACTTTTGACAACAAGATTCTTCTCTTCTGTATGGCCTATTTCATAGTACTTGGGGGGTTTCCCACAATAAATCATTGTTGAGGGCTTGAAGGAATGAAATAAAATAAAATGACAAATACTCCCTTGACCTTCTTCTATGGTCAGGAGATGCAATGACCTAGCATCAATTCTATAATCTGAAAAAAGGACTGCTGATGCAAACCATTATTGAAGAAATGAAAAGCATATTCCATGTACTTTTAGCAACGAGGTTGCTTTTAGAAGCACAGATATTCAGAAAAAGAATGATTATACAATTCCAGAACAGGCTGACAACTTCCAGGAAAATGCGTGTTTTCATGTACAGTTTATGGTAACTGTTTGTAACTTTACAATTGAGGCCCAGCTCTTACTTGATTTTCTGGACTAGGCAGGATTAGTTGAGGATCCTACCCGAAGAAAGACTTTCAACGCCCCAACCTCAATCCTATAAGAAATGGTGTTGTGACAAGCTAGTGGGAGACGCCTCATTGTAGAAGTAACATCCTGAGGCAAATGCTACAATTAAGAGCTTGAATCTCTATTGTGAATAAAAGGATTAAGAAATCATATGTAGCAGTGAAGAGTTTGTTGAATCTAATATTTGTGAAGTCTATGTATAGAGGAAGGAGTTCTGGTAGCACAGTGTTTACGAATCGGGCTGCTAATCTCAAGGTCAGCAGTTCGAAACTCCAAGCTGTTCCACAGGAGGAAGATGAGATGTTCTGCTCCCATAAAGATTTACAGCCTCGGAAACCCTGTACAGGACCTCTATGAGTTGGAACCGACTCCATGGCACACAGCCACAGCCATGTATATAGAAGTCCTGGTGTCGCACTGGAGGATAAGCACCAGACCACAAGGTCAGTATAAATTACAAGGCTGGAGGGTCAAACCCACCAGTTGCCCCTTGGAAACCCTATACAGTGTTACTATGAGTTGGAACCAACTCGATGGCACTTAACAGCAACAACATGGACAGTTACAGAAATATCCAAGAGAAGAAACTTTTAAATTCCATGTAATTTATTCCTCTGACTGTAGAGAGGATTTGAAGATCCTAAAAGAAAAATTCAACATTTTTTAATTTTAGACTCTATTACAAGTACAAGGAGCTCTGGTAGCGTAGCAGTTACGAATTGGGCTGCTAGTCTCAAGGTCAGCAGTTCGAAACTACCAGCTGTTCCATGGGAGAAAGTTGAGGCCTTCTGCGCCCATAAAGATTTACAGCCTCAGAAACCCTGTACAGGGTTGCTATGAGTCGGAATTGACTCCACAGTACACCAACACCACCATTACAAATACAGACATACCTTGGTGATATTGCAGGTTTGGTTCCAGATCACCACAATAAAGTGAATATCGCAATAAAGTAAGTCACACGAAATTTGTGGTTTCCCAGGCACATAAAATTATGTTTACATTTCACTTTAGCCTGGTGGCAAAGTGGGTTAAGCACTGGACTGCTAACCACAAAGTCAGCAGATCAAACCCACTAGCTGCTTCTCAGGATAAAGATGAGGCTGACTACTTCTATAAAGATTTGCAGTGTTGTAAACCCAAAAGAAAGTGAGGTGGCACAGGAGGTACTCACTCATCTCTACCAAGTAATTTGGAAGACAACTATCTGGCCAACTGATTGGAAGAGATCCATATTTGTGCCCATTCCAAAGAGAGGTGACCCAACGGAATGCAGAAATCATTGGACAATCTCTTTGATATCCCATGCGAGTAAAGTTTTGCTAAAGGTAATACAGAAATGGCTACAATCATACATTGACAGAACTTCCAAAGGTTCAAGCTGGATTCAGAAGAGGCCATGGAATGAAGGATATCATTGCTGATGTCTGATGGATCTTGGCTGAAAGCAGAGAATATCAGAAAGATGTTTACCTATGCTTTATTGACTATGCAAAGGCTTTCGATTGTGTGGATCATGACAAGTTATGGACAACATTGTGAAGTATGAGTATTCTGGAAGACGTCATTGTGCTCATGAGGAATCTGTACCTGGACCAAGAAGCAGTTGTTCAAATACAACATGGAAACACTGAATGGTTTAAAATTAAGAAAGGTGTGCGATGGGGTTGTATTCTTTCACCATACTTATTCAACCTGTATGCTGAGCAAATAATCTGAGAAGCTGGGTTCTATGAAGAAAAACGTGGCATCAGGATTGGAGGAAGACTCATTAACAACCTGTGATATGCAGATGATACAACCTTGCTTGCTGAAAGCCAGCCTGCAGTCCTGAGGTGGTTCATTCCTGGAGAAAGCTGACTTGTATACACGATATAGTTCAGGCCAAGAAGTGAAGAATATTTCATCTGAGACCACCAAGTTAATCCATTTCCTTAAAACCACTTAGATACTAAAGAGCAAAAGCAGAATTCCCACTGGAGCTGTTGACATTTTCTGCCTCTGAACAGTCCTTTCAATCAACAAAGTGAGTGCCTTACAGGACCCGTGCTTGGCTTGAACAGTACAAGTGAGACCAAATTACCTTCCATCAGAACCCTCCTGGCACAGATAGCTCTCCAAACACACACCCAAAAGATTTTAGTTCCGTCTCAGCCTACATCTCCAGCACAGCCTCTCTGCTTTCTTCCCAGTGCTGCTCAGAGCCTCTGTTAATATCCAGAGATGAGACTGACATTCATTAGTGCTCATTATTCATGTCGGTGTTTTTTGAGCTCTGTTTTGTGCTGGGGAGCACCTGGAGGGGAAGCTGGGTTCTGACTATTATTGTCTATGCTTCTAAAGAAGCCTGTGAGCCTCAGGTAATGTACAGATGCAGGCGTCAGCTTTGTCTATCCAAGAAGGATGGACAAGGCAAAGAAGGGAGAGCAGGAACAAAAAATGAAGTTAGGAAGGCCAGGGAGAAAACTAGTTATTTGTTCAACAAACACTTGGTCACTCGGAGTCTTGTGAAATCAGCAAAATTTGCTCACTAATATGGCAGAGTGGGGGCTATGTGTTGATCAAATCTATTGCCTTTTCTTCCTAGACACTCCCAGTCCGCATTAATTAGATGGAGCCATGTGACTGAGGAGAAATGATATGTATTACCTATAAGCCAAGCCCATAAGACCCCTGCATGATCCAACACACTCCCTCTTTTTCTTACTTACAATCTGAAGGCTGAATTTGGGAATAATACTTTAAAGACTGATGCTAGGCCCGGATGATTGTGGAGTGCATTGATCTGTGAAGTGACTGAGAAATGACCCTTTGTGTTAAGCCGCTGTAGAGGCAGCAGCTACCCTTACTCACCCCGACTTATACAACCATCTCTTTCCATACCAGTCCCCAAACTGTATGGCTGCTGCTCCAAATTTTTATATTAGCTATTAAGGCTCTATACTTGTAATTCTTAAAAAGGCAAATGATATTAAAATCTTAAGGGGTGAAGGTGTCCAAATCCTCTAGCTATCTTAGAATTCATTTGTATCCAACCATTCAAAGCAAGTAAATTGCATGATACATCTTTGATATTTCTAGTTTAATCACATATCTGAGCTGTAGTAACATTTGTTGATATAGACCCTGAGCTATATTTTATTTCGTTTCTAACTTTACGAAATCCCCAGTAGATGCTGAAGATTTCCAATTCCTTGAAAGTAGAAAAAGAAAAAGAAAGCTTGAGAGTAAATTATGAACTGACTTTTTTCCCTTATAAATTCATATGATTACTGAGTTAATATTTGTCGGGTGCCATCAAGTAAAGTTTGACTCATGGGACCACATGTGACGGAATATAACTGTCCCATAGGGTTTTCTAGATTGTAAGCTTGATGGGAGCCCTGGTAAGCACTGGACCACAAGGTCAGCAGTTCAAACTCACCAGCTGCTCCTCAGAAACCCTATAAAAGTTGCTATGAGTCAGAACCAACTCCATGGCACTTAGCAACAACACCAGTCTTGTTGGAATCAGATCTCTAGGTTTGTCTCCCACAGTGCTCCTAGGTGGATTCAACCCCTCAGCTGAATTCTTAACCTTTGGGCCATCAGTACGCCTTGGTATTTAGCATTACATGTATGCATGTAAGTTATTTGTAGATGGAAACTATACTTTACAGTGCTTGACAGTCTCCCTCACAATGACTAGCAGGATGTTGTCAGTTTACAGGATAATATTTTAAAATAACAATCAGTCCTTGTCCATCTTTTCTTGCATTCCTTGGTTCATTCCACTATTTTGAAGTTTAGGACTCGAGGAAACATAACAGCAAAACATGTTAGACCAAAAGAAGTAAATGCTTGACCACAGGGAAGAGGGAGCATTAGAAGGAAGTTGCAAGAGCTTAAGGGATGGTGGGTCCCTGAGTAAAGTTTCATCTTCTTTCTGGTGCCACATTCCAGTGACTCAGCTTGGTGCGGGAGGTGGGAGGAAATACAGACCTCTGCCCCAGAAATAAAGAGAAAGAAAGAGACCTTTATTCCAGTTGTCAGGTAGAGCCCTGGCAAGCAATATGACCCTACAGAACACGGGCTCTTCTTAAGCCCCAGCACTGTGTAGGGACACTGGTGTAATTTATGAGAGTGGCAAGGAAATAGGGAAGGCTTTTAGATAGCCTCTTGGAATTTTCTGAAGCCTAGAATTATGTGGCCTAAACAGGTGACATTTGTATTCCCAACAGGTCCTGGAAGTAGCTGAGAGAAAGCTGGATGTGAATGAGTCTTGTACTCAGGAACAAGGGTGACTCAGCAGCCACCTGGTGAACTAATAACTGAAGACCAGATGGCAAGGTGGGCACCTCAGGGGATGCCAGCATGGATGCCAGTGATCCTAAGCACCAGATGTCCCCTCCCAATACCTGGCACAGTGTAAGCCTCCCAAAATTAGATGCCAAACCAGGGAAAGAGGGCAGGGGAGAAGCCAAATTAAATGAAATTAAATTTCTGCAACCGAAATTAAATTTCTACAACCCCAAAGGAATCAAGGCTTAAAAAGAAAACAAAAAGCTTTATTTCTGGCACACCTGTACATGTGGAATGAAATTGATACCTCCTACATGTGATCCAGGAGTACTGGTGTGGTGCTGTAGGATAAGCACTGGACTGACAACCACCAAAAGATTGGTGGTTCAAACCTAACAGCCATTCTTCAGGGTTGCTTTGAGTCAGAACCGGCTCGATAGCACTTAACAACAACATGTGATGCAAGAAGTAATAGTTTCTATTAACTTTAGAAAAGGCAAGGATATTAATTTGGTAAATCCCACAATTTTGTATATATTTGTATGGTAGTGCAGTGGTTAAGCACTTGACTACTAACCAAAAGATCAGCAGTTCAAACATACCAGTAGTCAGAGGGAGAAAGATGTATCTGTCTGCTTCCATAAAGATTACAGCCATGACAACCCTATGAGGCAACTCTATTCTGTTTCAGAGGTCACTAGGAGTGACTGGTGGTGGTGATTATGTACCGTGGAGTCGATTCCAACTCATAGTGAACCCATCTAGGGTTCCTGAGGCTGTAAATCTTTACGGGAGCAGAAAGCCTCATCTTTCTCCCATAGAACAGGTGGTAGCTTTGAACTGCTGACCTTGAAGTTAGCAGCCTGACTTGTAACCTCTATGCTACTGAGCTTGGGCTTGTTTTTTGGTACAAGAAAAAGTGTTACTCCCCACCTTCTCTGCTGTCTCTAGGCTGGTGTGTGAATTTGTACCATCATAACATAGTTCCTCTGATTTGAGATGATCCTTTTTAGATGCACATATTATTGAGTGAGTGGTAGTAAACTAATTTGTTACTTATTCCTTACTGTAAATCAGTGTATCCCTCTTTTCTGGTAGCAGTTTTATTAGAGATGGGGGCGGCGGTAAGGAAGGAATGCTTCCTGGGTAAGAGAAGGAAGGAATAGGAGGACATACAGGGAGACAAAGAGAGAAAGTGAATGAATGAATCAAGGAAAAAAATGTGCACAGAAAAAGCAAAAAAGAGAGTGATACCTATGAACACAAACTTTGCCTACTTCATAATTTTGAGCAGGAGTAGAGGAGCTCTGGTAGCGCAGTGGTTACGAATCGGGCTGCGAACCTTAAGGTCAGCGGTTCGAAACTACCAGCCGCTCTGCAGGAGAAAGATGAGGCTTTCTACTCCTGTAAAGATTTACACCCTCGGAAACTCTGTACATGGTCGCTATGGGTCGGAACCGACTCAACAGCACTTAGCAACAACAACAACACAGTCATAAGAAAGAACGATTGTTGTTTTGGCCAATGGCAGTTGATTGCAACACATTACATCCCAGTGTGACAGAGTCAAACTGCTACATAGTTTTTCCCATAGGCAAGTTCTACTGTGTCCTACAGTGTCACTACCAGTCAAAGCCAACACAATGGCATACAATAATAACCATCTTTAAGGAAGCGCATCACCCGGTCTTTCTCCCTTGGTGCTTGTAGGTAGGCTCGAGCTACCAAACTTTTGGTTAGCAGTCAGATGTTTTAACCTTTGAAAAACCAGTGCTCCTTTAAGGATACAACTAGCTCTGTGTTATTAAAAACTGTCCTGCTTCTCCTCACAGTAGGGAGGAAGGTGCTGTTTGTGATGCACCCATGAGTACTAGTGGACTACCTCAGCAGACACTAACAACAGGGCCTCTGTGTAGCCAAGAGACCTCTCCCCTCCATAGCACGGTTCATCGAAGAATCTGCCAGAACCTTACACACAGTAATGAATTCATTAAGTCCAATACTACACCTGTGAGGCAGGTACCTATTAAATCAATTAGGTGCTGATAAACATGATTTCGGTATAGAGATGACCCTCCTAATAGGCAAAAAATATGATTCAGGAAAGTCCTAGGGCTTGTGAAATAGCGTTTTTCTCTTGAGGAGTTAAATCAGCTTTGTGCGAACAGGGCTGCAGCAGGGACGGAGCATATAAAGCAGGTGTTCTCTGTGACATGAATCTGAAAAGTTAAGCCAGGGGAGAAATAGGTAAATAAACATAAATGTAAGACCCAAATCCCACAGCCAGGGCAGTGACAGGGAGAATCACTTGGCAGCCACAGAAAACTACCCTTAAGAATGAGGAAAACAGTGTCTCATCCTTTGTGGACAAGGATAGTGAATTATTAGTTGTTGTTGTTTTTGTTCTCGCCGTGACCTTGTGATATTGAGTAGCCTCCCTTCAGACAATCAGTGTTGACATCAGCTACATGCTCAGATCAATAGACATTTCGGAGGATGTCAAGAAACTGTGTTCTCAGAGGCAAAACAGGCAGCCTGCCGTACAGAGCTTTGCCCGCCATGTCACCTGCTTTGCAGAGAGATTAGGATGTGGAAATGGGTCAGAGTCCTTCAGTGGCACTCATGAGGGAGGTTTTTCTCCAGCGTTTCAGGGATAAGCCAATCTTCAGAGTTTTTTCCACTAACCTAGGCATGTGGCCATTCATTAAATCTGGAAATAAATCATGCACAGGGCCCTGGGGGAACTGTATTTGTTTTGCATGGCTTTAATTCAGCACACCCAGCTAGAAAAGACAGCCACTCCACCCTTACCAGTTTGAAGAAACGAAATTGTTGCTGATTTTCAGCCTTTAGAGATTGCTCCTTGCTCTGTTTTGGGATTTCCTAGCAACATTTCTCAAAAAAAACATGCTCATTAAACCCATTTTGGATTTGGTCCTTGTGAATACAAATAAATGCCAGTGAGGGTTGTAAAGACAATCCTACCCTACTTCACCCCCACTGCCTTGATGTAACTACCACAGTTGGGTATTGGTTTACACCTTGGTGTGAGAAACCACCCCGTTACAGTGTGCAGCCAGGTGACCAACAATGTGGGTCTGAAATTTTCATTCCTTTAAGAATCAACCAGGGAACTTGTTACAATCCTTATTCCTGGGCTTTACTCTCAAAGGTTCTCATTAAATAGGCCTGTGGCAGAGACACGGGAATCTGTATTTTTATGAGCTCCTTAGGTGATTTCTTTTTCTTTGCAAGTGGTTTTGAGACTACAAGGAGCCCTGGTGGCATGATGGTTAAGCACTTGGCTGCTAACCAAAAGGTCAGTGGTTCAAACCCACTACCTACACTGTGGGGAAAATACGACACTGTCTGCTTCCGCAAATATTTGTTGTTTCAGAAACCATGTGGAGCAGTTGTAGCTATAGGATGGTTACAAATAGAATTAAACTTAAGGATGGTGTGTTTCATGTGGTTTTTGGTTTGAGGGAACCACACCTTGAGAAATCTTGCCCTGAGTCAAGCTCAGTCAGTAGGCTGGGCAACATGGAGGATTGAGCATTTTCTCCTCTCATCTTTGATCTCGTCTGTTCTCCCTGCTGTTCTTGCTGACTGTCGGCCCTTGTTCTGGACATAGTCTGCTCACTTCATTGCCAGCCCCTTTTGGCCAGACTGACTCTGACCAGTAACTTATTCTGTAGAGCATTGAATGTGTGTCTTCAACCCCAGTGTGGCAATGTGGTAGAAGTCACATTCACCTAGAGGAACGGGGATTGATGGTGCAATATGCAGATGATACAACCTTGCTTGCTGAATTTGAAGAGGAGTTAAAAGATTTACTGATGAAGATCAAAGAGCACAGCTTTTGATATGGATTGCATCTCAATGTAAAGAAAACAAAAATCCTCATCACTGGACCAATAAACAGAGAAAGGTTTGGCGTTGTCAAGGATTTCATCCTTCTTGGACCAACTATCAACACTCATGGAAGCAGCAGTCAAGAAATCAAACGACATATTGCATTAGGCAAATCTGCTGCACAAGACCCTTTTAAAGTGTTGAAGAGCAAAGATGTCAGCTTGAGGACTAACATGCACCTGACCCAAGCCATGGTATTTTCAATAACCTCATATACATGCAAAAGCTGAACAGTGAATAAGGAAGACCCTAAAAGAATTGATGCTTTTGAGATGGTGTTGGAGGAGAATATTGAAAGTGCCATGGGCTGCCAAAAGAACAAACAGATCTGTGTTGGAAGAAGCGCAGCCAGAGTGCTCCTTGGAGGCCAGGGTGGCCAAACTTCATCTCTCATACTTCAGACATATAGTCAGGAGGGACCAGTCGCTGGAGAAGTATATCATGTTTGGTAAGGTGGAAGGTCAGAGAAAAAGAGGAAGACCCCCAGCTAGATGGATTGGCAAAGTGGCAGCATCAGTGGGCTCAAGCATGGCAACAATAGTGAGGTTGGCCCAGGATCAAGCAGTGTTTCATTCTGTTGTGCATAGGGTCGCTATGAGTCGGTACCAATTCAATGGCACCTAACAACAACAATAACAACATTAGGGCTTCAGTTGTTTATTTATTTTTGTAGTCCAGGAGACCAGAGTTACTTTGTCTAGTAATTCACCCTTACCTACTGACTAAAGAGATCAGCTATATACATATATATAAAGTTGCTGTTAATGCTACTGGAACTTACGATGACTCCATAAGTGTCAGAGAAGAACTGTGCCCCATAGGACTTTCAATGGTTGGATTTTCAGAAGTAGATCACCAGGCTCTTCTTTCAAAGCATTTCTTGGTCAACTTGAACCTGCAACCTATCTACTAACAGTGGAGCATGTTAACCCTTTGTACCTCACAGGGACTACATATCAGATACAAGCTATTTCAGATTCCCACCCAGTATAAACCTGTAAGGAAGGGAGCATCATTATCATTACATTATAAGCAGCTTCTTCAAGTAAGAAGGAAATACACTGCTAAAATCTCCCATTTTCGTCATTAATGAAGAAAGCTAAGGCACTGATAAGCCAATTATTTTTTTACTTTTGAAATTAATTGCATGGTTTCTTGACGGCAGATATGCTTCCTAACTGTGCTTGGTTTTTAATGGTGTGTGACTTCTATTTTCTAAGCCATATGCCAGTTGATGGCATAGTGAGAGAGGAGTGTGTGGGATGGCTGGGTAAGTTAGTATGGGATTTGATTCCATATTATGCAGTTATTATGATAACTACACTAATGCACAATGGGAGGCACTCACTCATCTCTGCCAAGAAATTTGGAAGACAGCTACCTGGCCAACTGACTGGACGAGACCCATAATTGTGCCCATTCTAAAGAAAAGTGACTCAACAAAGTGTGGAAATCATCGGACAACATCATTATTATCACATGCAAGTAAAGTTTTACTAAAGATAATTTAAAATGGCTTCAACAGTACATTGACTAGGAACTGCCAGAGGTTCAAGTCAGATTCAGACAACTACACTGAAGAAGTTATGACTGCTGATGTAAGATGGATCCGGGCTGAGAGCAGAGAATACTGGAAAGATGTTTGTCTGTGTTTCATTGACTATGCAAAGCCTTTCAACTGTGTGTATCATGACAAGCTTTGGATAACACTGCAAATAGTGGATATTCCAGAACACTTAATTGTGCTCAGGGGGAACCTGTGTACACAGACCAAGAGGAAGTCATTTGAATAGAACAAGGGGGCACTGAATGGTTTAAAATTAGGAAAGGTGTACACTAGAGTTGTATTCTTTCACCATATTTATTCATGGAAATAATCCATGAAACTGGATTATATGAAGAAGAACGTGGCATCAGGATTGGAGGAAGACTCATTAACAACCTTCGATATGCAGATGATACAACCTTGCTTGCTGAAAGCAAAGAGAACTTAAAATGAAGATGAAGATCAAAGACCACAGCCTTCAGTATGGGTTGACCCTCAATGCAAAGAAACCAAATATACTCACCACTGGAACAATAAATAGTGTCATGATAAATGGAGACATTACTGAAGTTGTCAAAGGAGTGATGTCTATAAGGATAGTGGAGTTTGCTGATTGGTATTAAACTATCTGGATGTGTTATAGGGGAATCAAAGAGCAGTTAATATACAGATAAAAACTAAAATATACAGATAAAAACTACTTTTCGGTAGTTTACAAAGAAACCCTGGTTTCCTGTAGTAGCAATGGGACTGCATCAATTGGATCAATTTGTAGTGACAAGTGGAAGTGCATCAATGGAAGAACAGACACAGCTGAGAAGCAAACTCAATGTCTGTTAGTTTGAGTTGTGAAGATCAGCCAAGGCAGATCTATTATGCTAAGATCAGTCCTGATTGAGAAAACATGCCACCTAAAACTGGGATGGAAACATCTGGGTAAATGCTCCCAACAACTTTCATTCTTCAGAGCTCCCAGAACCCTCAGATCTTTCAGACACGGCCCTGTAGTATAAGAACTAGCACTCTTCAGGTGATTTCACTATCCTATCCTGTCAGGCCAATAACTAGGATTAAATTCCAGCTTAATACAACTGGAGATATGTTGGACTTAATAAGGAAAGAAAGAGATTACCTCCCAAAGGAGCTGTAAGAATCAGTTAGCATGAACCAGCAGGAGCCAGGGAAGCACCCCTAAAATTAGATTTTGAGCTTGTTTGATCAAGGAGATAGAAAGACTGGGACAAAACAGATGATCAGCCAATGAGGTGGTGGTGGCAGTTATGTGCTGTGGAGTCGGTTCCAACTCATAGTGATCCTGTATAGGGTTTCTGAGGCTATAAATCTTTATAGGAGCAGAAAGCCTTTTCTCCCACAGATCTGCTGGTAGTTTCAAGCTGCTGACTTTGAGGTTAGCAGGTTGACTCATAACAACTACGCTACCAGAGTTCCTTCAGCCAATGGGAGTACTGCTTAATATCCGCAGTCAGCAGAAGGTACAAAATTCCGAAGGCTATCACTCCAATTAAGGAGCTCTGGTAGCGCAGTAGATACGAATCGGGCTGCGAACCGCAATGTCAGCAGTTCGAAACTACCAGCTGTTCCACTGGAGAAAGATGAGGCTTTCTGCTCCCATAAAGATTTACAGCCTCGGAAACCCTGTACAGGGTTGCTAGGAGTCAGAGCCGACTCCACAGCACACAACCACCACTACCACCATCACTCCAATTTAAAGTCATGATCAATTATCTAATTCCCAGACCTGAGAAAATGTTCAGATCTGAATCTCATTAACTGAAGGGGAGACTGGATTCCTAGGAGGAATGACCCTGCAAACCATGTCAGATACATAATACGTTGTTGTTGTTGTTGTTGTTGTTAGGTGCCATTGAATTGGTACCAACCCATAGAGACCCTATGCACAACCGAAAAGAAACACTGCCAGATCCTGGGCCAACCTCACAATTGTTGCTATGCCAGAGCCCATCACTTCTGCCACAGTGACAATCCATCTCATTAGGGGTTTTCCTCTTTTTCTCCCAACCATACACTTTATCAAACATGATGTCCTTCTCCAGTGACTGTTCCTTCCTGATAACATGCCTGAAGTATGAGACAGGAAATCTGGCCATCCTGGCTTTCAAGGAGCGCTCTGACTGTACTTCTCCCAACACAGATCTGTTTGTTCATTTTTTGTTTGTTTGTTTGTTTTTTGTAACTTATGGTACTTTCAGTATTCTTCTCCAACACCATAGCTCAAATGCATCAATTCTTCCATGGTATTTCTTCCCTTATCCATTGTCCAAATTTCCCATGTATATGAAGTTATTGAAAATGCCATAGTCCTTGCTTCTTGGTCCTCAAACTGATGTCTTTGCTCTTGAACACTTGAAAGAATTCTTGTGCAGCACATTTCCTAATGCAATACATCATTTAATTTCTTGACTGCTGCTTCCATGAGTATCAATGGTTGATCTGAGCAAAATGAAGTTTTTGACAACTTCAGTCTTGTCTCCATTTATATGGATGTTATTTATAGGTCTAATGGTAAGGAATTTTGTTTTCTTTACATTGAGATATGACTCATACTGAAGGCTGCGGTCTTTCATCTTCATCACTAAGTATTTTAAGTCCTCTTTGCGTTCAGCAAGCAAGATTGTATCATCTGTATATCGTAGGTTGCTAATGAGTCTTCCTCCAACCCTGATGCACCCCAAAGGAGCTGTAAGAATTAGTTAGCATGAAACAGCAGGAGTCACATTTTTATTCATATAACCCAGCTTCTCAGATTATTTGCTCAGCATACAGATTGAATAAGTATGGTGAAATAATATAACTCTGACATACATATTTCCTAATTTTAAACCAGTCAGTGTTCCCTTGGTCTGTTCGAACAGCTGCCTATTGTATATGTACAGGTTCCTCATGAGACAATTAAGTGTTCTGGAATACTCAGACTTCACAATGTTGTCCAGAGCTTGTCATTGTCTCCACAATCAAAAGCCTTGCTGTGGTCAATAAAGCACAGATAAACATCTTTCTGATAGTCTCTGCTTTCAGCTAAGATTCATCAGATGTCAGCAATGATATCCCTTGTTCCCTGTCCTCTTCTGGATCTGGCTTGAACCTCTAGAAGTTCGCTGTCAATGTATGGTTGCAGCTATTTTTGTATTACCTTTAGTAAAACTTTACTCACATGGGATAGCTATGATTTCTGCACTCTGTTGTGTCACATCTCTTTGGAATGGGCACAAATATGTATCTCTTCCAGTCAGTTGGCCAGGTAGTTGTCTACCAATTTCCTGGCATAGATGAATAAGTGTCTCCAGTGCTGCATCAATTTGTTGAAAGATTTCAATTTGTATTCCATATATTCCTGGTGACTTATTCTTTGCCAATGACTTCAATGCACCTTAGACTTCTTTCTTCAGGATCATTGGCTCTTGATCATATGCTACTTCATGAAATGGTTGAACACTGACCATTTCTTTAAGGTACAGTGACTCTTTGTATTTCTTCCATCTTCTTTTGATTCTTTCTGCATCATTCAATACTTTGTCCATAGAATCCTTCAATACCTCAGTTGAGGTTTGAATTTTTTCTTCTGTTCTTTCGACTTGAGAAATGCTGAGCATGCTCTTCCTTATTGGTTTTCTAACTCCAGGTGTCTGCACATTTTGTTATAATATTTGACTTTGTCTTCTAGAGCTTCTTTTTGAAAGCTTTTGTTCAGCTCTTGTATATCCTTACTTCTTTTGTTTGCTTTAGCATCTCTACACTAGAGAGCAAGTTCAGAGTCTCTTCTAACATCTATTTTGGTCTTTTCCTTCTTTCTTGTCTTCTTAATTACCTTTTGCCTTCTTCATATATGATGTTCTTGATACCATCCCACAACTCTTCTGGTCTTCGGCCTTTACTGTCTAATGCATCAAATCTGTTCTTCAGATGATCTCTAAATTCAGGTGAGGTATACTGAAGGTCATATTTTAGCTTTAATAATCTTTTAAAGTTTTTTTTTCAGCTTCAGCCTGAATTTGCATGTGACCAATAGATGGTCTGTTCCACAGTCTGCCCTGGGCCCTGTTTTGCATGATGAATTGGAGGTTTTCTACCATCTCTTTCCACAGATGTAATCAATATTGTTTCTGTGTATTCCATCTGGTGAGGTCCATGTGTATAGTCACCTTTTATGTTGTTTAAAAATGATATTTGCAACACGTTAATACAGCATTCCAACAATTAGAAACAGACCAACAAAAGGAACATACAGTCACCAAAACAAAAGAAATAATAAAGATTAGAGCAGACATAATGATATAGAAAACAGAAAAACTATAGAAAGAATCAACTGGACAAGAAGCTGGTTATTTGAAAGGATTAATAAAATTGACAAACCATTGGCAAACATAACAAAAGAAAAGAGGGAGAAGACACAAATAACACATTAGAAACCACATGGGTGATGTCACAATGGAACCAAAGGAAATCAAAAGGAAAATAACAGAATCTTATGAAGAGTTGTACTCCAACAAATTTGAAAACTTAGAAGAGATGGATGCATTTTTAGAAAAACACGACCCACCTAAACTTACATGGAGTGAAGTAGAAAACTTGAACAGACTCATAACAAAAGAAGAGATTGACTAGGTCAATCTGCCAACCAAAAGAAGTCCAGGTCCAGATGGCCTCACTGGTAAGTTTTACCAAACATTCAGGGAAGAGCTGTCACCAATTCTACTCAAATTATTCCAGAAAATAGAGGACGATGGAAAACTTCCTAATACGTTCTATAAAGCAGGCATAACCCTCATACCAAAACCAGGGAAGGACGTCAATAAGAAAGAAATTATAGACCAATATCCCTTATGAACATAGATGCAAAAATTCTCAACAAAATCCTAGCCAACAGAATCAAACAGCACATCAAAAAAATAACACATCATGACCAAGTGGGATTCATATCAGGGATGCAAGGATGGTTCAACATTAGAAAAACAATCAATGTAGTCAACCATATAAATAAGAAAAAGGAAAAGAACCATATGATTATATCGATTGATGCAGAAAAGACATTTGACAAAATCCAATATCCTTTCCTGATAAAAACACTCAACAAAGTAGGAATTTTGAGGAAATTTCTCAACATAATTGAAACCATATATCAAAAAACAACAGCCAACATTACTCTCAATGGAGAGAAATTGAAAGCCTTCCCTTTGTGAACAGGAACCAGACAAGGATGAACTTTGTCATCACTTCTATTCAATATTGTGTTGGAAGACTCAGTCAGAGCTATACAGAAAGATAGGGAAATTAAAGGCATCCAAATTGGTAAAGAGGAAATAAAACACTCTCTATTCACAGATGATATGATCCTATACATAGAAAGCCCCAAAGACTCAGTAAAAAAAGCTACTGGACCTCATTGGAAGATTTAGCAAAGTGGCAGGGTATAAGATCAACATACAAAAATCAGTTGGATTCCTCTGTAGTAATAATGACAGCACTGAAAAGGATATTAGGAAAGCAATATCATTTATAATAGCCACCCAAAGGATGGCTAGGAATAATGTAACCAGATAAACAAAGGAACTATACAAAGAAAACTACAAAACACTACTATAAGAAACCAAAAGAGACTTATAAAAATGGAAGAGTATACCATGCTCCTGGATAGTAAGACTTAACATTATGAAAATGTCAATACTACCCAAAGCAATCTACACATATAATGCAATCCCAATCCAGATTCCAATGACATCCTTCAAAGAAATGGAAAAAACAATTACAAGCTTTATATGGAAAGGAAAGAGACCCAGGATAAGCAAAGCAATGCTTAAGAAGAAGAATGAAGTCGGAGGCCTCTCATTCCCTGATTTTAAAATTTAATACATGGCAACAGTGGTCAAAACAGATTGGTACTGGTACAATGAAAGGTACATATAGATCAATGGAACAGAATTGAGAATCTAGAAATTAACCCATCCACTTACAGCTAACTGGATTTCTACAAAGGGCCTAAGTAGTATATTGCATGGGGAGGAGATAGTCTCTTCAACAGATGGTGCTGTCAGAACTGGAAAGTGATATACAAAAGATGGAAACAAGACCTTTAACTCGTGCCATATATAAAAACCAACTCAGCATGGACTAAAGAACTAAATATGAATCCCAGAATTATAAAGGCCATCAATGAAAAAACAGGGACAAATTTGAGGGCTCTAATACAGAGCACACACAGACTACCAAACATTGTGAAAATTGCACAGACAAAAGAAGACAAAATAGATGATTGGGACATACTAAAATTAAAAGCTTATGTGCATTAAAAGAGTAGAAAGGGAGCCCACAGAATGGGAAAAAATCTTTTGCAACGATACAGCAGACAAGGTACTAATTTCTAAAATATATAGGAAACTACAATACCTCTACAAGAAAAAGTCAAATAACCCTATTTAAAAATGGGCACAGGACATGAACAGACACTTCGCCAAGGAAGAGATTTGGGCAGGCAACAAACAAATGAAGAAATGTTTATGATCACTAGCCATTAGAGAGATGCAAATCAAAACAACAATGAGATATCATCTCATACCGGCAATAACAGCGAAGTTCAGAAAAGAAGAGGGCAATAAATTCTGGAGAGGATGTGGAGAGTCTGGGACTCTTCTACATTGCTAATGGGATTATAAAATGGTCCAACCACTCTGGAAAACAGTATGGGGCTCCCTCAGAAGGTTGGAAATAGAAATACCTTACAATCCAGCAATTCCTCTACTTGATATTTATCCAAAAGAAATATGAGCCATATCACGAGTAGATATATGTACACCAATGTTCATAGCAGCATTATTCACAATAGCAAAAAGATCCAGACAGCCTTAGTGCCCATCAATGGAAGAATGGATAAACAAACTTTGGTACATACACACAGTGGAATATTATGCTACTTGAAGAATAACAAGGAAGCCGCAAGGCACTGCATAACATGGATGAACCTGAGGATATTATGCTGAGTAAAATTAGTCAGTCACAAAAGGAGAAATACTGCATAGGACCATTATTGTAAAAGCTTAAGAAAAAAAGGTGCTCTGGTAGCGTAGTGGTTATGAGTCAGGCTGCCAAGCTCAAGGTCAGCAGTTCGAAACTACCAGCAGCTCTGTGGGAGAAAGATGAGATGTTCTGCTCCCGTAAAGATTTACAGCCTCAGTAACCCTGTGCAGGGTCACTATGAGTCGGAACCAACTCCACGGTACTTCAACAACAACGAGGAAAAAATACACACATTAAAAGGGGGGGGGAAGAAAAATTCTTTGTTGGTTATCAAGGTGTCATGGGTGAGGCAAGGGGAGGGAAGGGAAGGTAGAGCACAGGGTAAGAAATAGACACATGACAATTTGGGTGTTGGGGGGCAATACACAAGAAGGGGCAGGGGAATGGGAGAACACTAAGACAGGTTTGCATGGGCTAAGTGAGACAGAGGTAAATAATGATGTATGCTCAACCTTGGAACAACAGGGCTCTGTAATACAGGGATTGAGGCATGGTTTGAATGGGTAAAAGAGGGGTAATAATGTTAATATACTTGACTGTCTTATGAAACTTGGTTTCCCTTGTCTACTATTGTAAAATAGACACTTGAGGAAGAGAGAAAGGACTAGCCAGAAACATCACTATAGAAAGCTTATAAACTCATCTTCAGCCTATAACTGATTTGAATACCTAAAATGGGGCTAAAACTTGCCCAGTGAAAGAGGCTTCCTGTGGAGCCTTTGCATTGAATAAGATGTAGGTGGTATCCTGATCCCCATCCAGAATCTTCTGAGGTGGGAAATTTCCACTTGAAAAGACAAATGGCCTGGATCAGCTAGAGCAACAGAAGATTCTTCTTGAAAGAATGACCAGCAAGAAAAACAAAAAAACAATAATGGCAGTCTGACTGACTACTACAAGAACAAGCAAGTTGTTCACTAGGGAGCCATTAAGGCAAGTAATCAAGTCCCCTCAGGACAAACCCCCTTCCAAGACTGAAACTCAAAGGGAATACATGAGCAGGCATGTAATCTTGCTGGTGACCACACTGGTCTACCAATAAGGGGAACTGTGGGAGAAAACAACAATGAAGTTGTGAGCTAAGTCCAGCCTTGTTCAATAGACCCCTGTCAACCTGGATCATGACCTGGGTGGCCAGCAGTATAGTGAGACCTGGGGACTTCTAAGCCCATGGACAGGAACACTGACACAAAGGACTAAAGCAGAGAGTGAAACGTCCAGATGATGTGAAGTGAGAGGAGAGCACAAGAATGCCCACACTTGCAGAAATTACCCATCTGACCTAGCTTCAAATGGCTGGAGGATCAGAACTCAACTAGAAGAAGAAGAGGAAAAAGAGTGTAATCCGCTACAATTTGAAGAACTTGACCTATACTTATGGACGTAGTAGCTTAAAAGAGGAAAGGAATCTTTGCAGTGAGGATCATTCCCACCCCTTTGTACACAGAGTTGACAGGGATGAGCAACTTAGACATTGGCTACCCAAAATGGGAGGGGGGGAGTGCAACAAAAGCACAAAGTGATTTGGTTTACAAGTTTTTAAGAGGGAACTTCATTTCAGAGGTTGTGGGAGAAGGTAGACTCTCCACTGAGTGGTCTCCAGCCTTTCTAGATGGGACTGTTGAAAGGAGATGGGGATAAGACTTTTGTGGTTCAATAGTGAATAACTGCTTCAGGACTGATTGTGAATGTTGTAAATGTAAAGGTAGATGTTATGTAACAAAAAGAAGGGAGTGGTTGATCTTGCAGTCCAGGAGCAGAGGACCCTGGGACCATCAAGGGAGAAGAGCGGAGTGTGGGACCCTATCCAGAGAAGCAGCAGTGCCAGAGATAGAGGCAGAGATGATGACATGGAGCGATGGAGCAGCTGGGGACTCTGGACTCAGGGAGAGAGAGGGGCTGTGTGCTGGCGGCTGGAGGGCTGGTGTGCAGGGTATATCCTTTGGTTGTTTGAATGGGTATATATTCTTGAGTGCTTCAGTGTACATCCAAAAAAACAAAAACACAGTGGGATTGGAAGCAAATGCTGTTGAATGATGATGCATGGAGGGGATTTAAATCATTGCAATGCAATGAAATACAGTAGGATGAATGTAAAGCTGATGCTCTCCTATGTAAACTATCACTCAATTCACAATAAAGACTTAAAAAACAGAAACAAAACCCTATGGAGCAAGGTTCTACACAACATATGGTCACCATGAATCACAATTGACTTGATGGCAACTGTGTGGTTTTTTATAAACTGTTATTTGGTAAAGTTAGAAGCTCATTTGATAATTATGTTTTTTTAACATAATTTCTTCAATATTCATATTAAAACATGCATATATTTTGAGTTATGAACTATCTCACAAGTGATTTAAGACATAGTACTAAGGCCCAAGTCAAAACTCAACTTCCAATAACAAATAAAATTGCAAGATTGTTTAAACTATTGTCACTGTTATTGTTGTTAGGTGCTGTTATGTCAGTTCCAGCTTATGGTGATCCTAAGCACGACAGAATGGAGCACTGCCCAGTTGGCCGACATCCTCACAATTGTTATGCTTGAACCTATTGCCGTTGTCACTGTGCCAATCCATCTCATTGGGGTTCTTCTTTTTCACTGGTCTTCCATTTTACAAAGCATGATGTCCTTCTCCAGGAACTGGTGACCTGTCTGAAGTATAGATGAAGTCTCAACATCTTTGCTTCTAAGGAGCATTCTGGAGGGCCTCCCCTTTGCTGGATTGGCACAGTATCATCGGCCATGGGATCAGGCACAATAGCGATTGTGAGGATGGCACAGTATAGGGCGGTGTTTTGTTCTGTTGTGCATAGGGTTGTTATGGGTTGGAACTAATTCAAGGACACATAACAACAACATATGTTGTAACCAACTCAACAGCGCTTAATAACACCTTGTGGATGATCCATTTCCCAAATATTGATGTTTGTTTTTGCTTTCCTAATATTTATATAGTAGATACATAAATAAATAATTTGCCATTAGAAAAAAAAAGAAAGGTATTTACAATGAAGAAGTTATTGGTCTTGCAAAATTCTATTATGTCATCTCCAGAATCATTTCTGTCACCAAGGCATATTTTCCAACTACTGATCCTTCCTCTTTGTTTCCAACCTTTTCATTCCAATCCCCAGTAATTATGAATAAATGTTGATTGCGTGTTTAATAAATTTCAGACTGAAGAAGTTGGTAGAAATCTTCAATTTCATCATCACTGGCTTTAGTGGTTGATGCGTAAATTTGAATAATAGTGGTATTAACTTGTCTTCCTTGTAGGCATATTCTATTGCAGACATCATTGTACTTCATGACTGATCTTGACATGTTCTTTTTTTTTTTTTTTTTTCCTGTGAGAAAAGACCTCCTTTGAGTACTTGTGACTAAAATCCATTAGTGGCTGAATTACTCTTTTGCCCTCTGAGTCCTATTACTAGCCTAGTTTTTGGTTTTTTTTTTTTGTTTTTAATGCTTTATTGTGAATTATGTGATAGTTTACATGGGAGGACATCAGCTTCACATTGATCCCCTTGTATACTGTTTCCTTGCCATGGTTACAATCTCTTCCATGCATTATCCATCATATACCCCACAAGCCTGTCCAGCCCCCCTCCACTCCCCCCTCCCCTTACACATCCTCTGCCCTCCACCCCCCACCCCGTCGTCCGCATACCGCCCACTCTCCCTCTCCAGGTCCAAAGTCTCCAGCAGCTCCATCTCCCCACGTCATCGTCTCTGCCTCCATCCCTGGCATCACTGCTTCCCTGGGTAGGGTTTTGTTCTCCGCTCTTCTCCTTTGATGTTCCCAGGGACCACCGCTCCTAGACTGCAAGGTTAATCACTCCCCTCCCTTTGCCCCCAAATATCTACCTTTACATTTCCAGCCCTTACAATCAGTCCTGATAATAATGATCCGCTATTGTTGTATCACAAGAGACCTATCCGCATCTCCTTTCATCAGCCCTGACTAGGCAGAATGGATACTACTCAGTGGAGATTCTACCTTGCTCAATGCCCTCTGGATCTAGGTCCCTCTTGAAAGCTTGTAAACCAGTCACTTCTTGCCTCTGTAGCCCCTCGATTCTGGGTAGCCAATGTCCAAGTTGCTCATCCCTGTCCTCTCCGTGTGCTGAGGAGGTGGGAATGATCCTCGCTGTGAAGATTTGTTACTTCTTTTGTGCTACTGCTTCCATAGGTGTATGTCAAGTTCATCAACTTATATCAGATTATTCTTTTTTCCCTCTTCTTTCTTGTTCTGGTTGAGCTCTGATCATCCAGCCATTGAAGCCAGGTCAAGTGGGTTCTATCTGGAAGTGTGGGTATACTCATACATGTTACATCTCTTCTTATCAGCTGGATGCTTCACTCACCACTCTAGTCCTCTGTGGCTATGTCGCTGACTCTGGGTCCAAGAATCCCCTGGACTTGGCACACTGCTGGACAACCAGGTCTCCGTCAGGAGTCTATTGAGCATCATAGGGCTTACCTCATGGCTTCATTGCTGTTTTTCCCTCACTTCTCCATATCAGTGACGAATGTAGTCACCAATCAGAGCATGCATTCCCATTGAGCCTTAGTCTTAGAAGGGGGTTTGCCCTGAGGGACCTGACCAGTTGCCTTGATGTCTCCTGGATGAGGCACTTTTTTGTTCTTGTAGTAATCAGTTGGCCTGCCTATATTGTTTTGTAGTTTTCCTGTCAGTCTTTCTTTCAGGAAGTATCTTCTGTTCTTCTGGCTACTCCAGGCTGGTCTGCTTGTCCTTTCAAGTGGAAATTTCCCCTCAGAAGATTCTGGATGCTGTTCAGGATTCCACCTATGGTTTTGTGTAATGCAGAGACTCCACAGGAAGCATCCTTTGCTGGGCACATTGTAGCTGCATTTTAGGTATTCTAATTAGTTATAGGCAGAAGATGGACTTACAAGCTTTCTATGTTAATAATTTTGGCTATTCCTTTCTTTCCCCCTCCAGTGTCTATTTTATAGCGGTATGCCAGGGGAACCAAGATTCAACAGACAGCCAAGCATCTTAACATTATTTCCCCCTTTTCCCCATTCAAACCATGTCTCAATCTTTGTATCCCAGAGCCCTGTTGTTCCAAGGCTTTGCATACATCATTATTTGCCTCTGACCCACTTCAGCTTCACATTCATCCTATCGTATTTCATTTCTTTGCAATGATTAAAATCCCCTCCGTGCATCATCAAATAACTCAAGGATGCACCCCACAGGCCCGCCCCCCTGGCTGTCAGCAAACATCTCCTCTCCCTCCCTGAGTCCCGTGTCCCCAGCCACTTCATCTGTCCATGCCATCATAGTCCCCCCACCATTTTGGGTCTGGGCAGTGTCCAGCCCCCACTCCCACCCCAAGTTATTCCAGTTAGTTATAGGCTGGATACGTGCCCATGTATTTTCTGTTGTGATTTTCTGGCTGCCCCCCCCCCCCCATCAGTGTCTATTTCACAATGGTAAGCAAGGGAGACAAAGATTCAAAAGACAGCCAAGCATCCTAACATTATTCCCCTCTTTTCCCCCTTTTAAGCCATGCCTCAATCCCTGTATCCTGAGGCCCTGTTATTCCAGGGTTGTGCATACCTCATCATTTAGCTCTGTCCCACCTAGCCCATGCAAACCTGCCTAACCGTTCTCCCGTCCGCCTTGTTCTTGATTTTCCCCTCCAGCTTCTTGTGTATTGCCAGCCTCCCCACCCCCAGCCCCCACTCCCAGGCTCTCCTGTGTGTATTTCCTACCCTGTGCTCTTTCTTCCCCTCCCTCCCCACCTCTCATCCCATACATACTGGTGATCAGTACTTATATATTTAGATTTCCCCCCCACTTTTGGGTGGGTTCTTTTTCTTAGTCTTTTACAATGATGGTCTTATGTAGTATTTCTCCTTTTGTGACTGACTACTTTCACTCAGCATAAGGTCCTCAAGGTTCATCCATGTTATGTGATGGCTTTCAGCTTCCTTGTAGTTCTTCAAGGTAGCATAGTATTCCATTATGTGGATGTACCACAGTTTGTTTATCCATTTTCAACTGATAGTCATTTTGGTTGTCTCCATTTTTTGCTATTGAAAATAGTGCTGCTATGAACATTGTTGTGCAAATATCTACTTGTGTTATGGCTCATATTTCTTGTGCATAAATACCAAGTAGAGGAATTGCTGGGTCATATGGTATTTCTATTTCCAGCCTTCCGAGGAAGCACCATATTTCTTTCCAGAGTGGTTGAACCATTTTGCAGTCCCACCAACAATGTAGGAGGGTCCCAGTCTTTGTGCAGCCTTGCCAGCATTTGCTGTCCTCTGCTTTTTTGAGCTTTGCTGTTATTGCTGGTGTGAGATGATATCTTATTATTGTTTTGATATGCACTTATCTGATGGCTAGTGAACATGAACATTTCTTCACATGTTTTTTGGCTGCCCAGATCTTCTCCTTGGTGCAGTGTCTTTTCATGCCCTGTGCCCATTTTTTTAATTGGGTTATTTGTCTTTTTCTTGTAGAGGTGTTGTAGTTTCCTATATATTTTAGAAATGAGTCCCTTATCGAATGTGTCATTGCAAAAGATTTTTTCCCATTCTGTGGGTTCCCTTTTTACTCTTTTGGAGCCCTCACATTTGTCCCTATTTTTCATTGATAATCTTTGTAATTTGGGGATTCACATTTAGATCTTTAATCCATGTTGAGTTCATTTTTGTATAGAGCGTGAGGCAAAGGTCTTGTTTCATTCTTTTACATATTGTTTTCCAGTTCTGCCAGCACCATTTGTTAAAGAGATTGTCTCCTCCCCATGCAATATGCCTAGGCAATTTGTCGAAAATCATTTTGCTGTATGTGGTTAGGTTAATTTCTGGATTCTCAATTCTGTTCCATTGATCAGTGCATCTTTCATTGTACCAGTACTAGGCTGTTTTGACCACTGTAGCCATGTAGTAAATTTTGAATGGGCTCTGCAGCAGGTCCAGGCTATAGGGACATTGCCTTTTCATTTGGGTCATAAGATCCAGCAAAAATTATGGTATAGGAAGTGTCAGAAGTGGAAAATATACAGTGTGGACTTAATGGCAAGCATTGGTAAGAATACTGTACCCAGGTTTCTAGGATTCTGTCACCATCCAAAGCCCTTTTAGAAAACCCTGTCATGTTGTTTTTCCTGTCCTTTTAAAAACATGATTTCTTTTATTTGCTGTTGCTATTGAGAATGTATGCAGAAGAATATATACTAATTCAACAGTATACATGTAGAATTCAGTGACACTCATTGCATTCTTTGAGTTGTGCAACCTTACGGATATGCTTCTGATGGAATACTCCACCATGGGGGATACCCAGACTGGCCATCGTGATCTGGGTTCCCTTGGAGCTGCCAACTCATGAAGTCAGACAGGAATAGTCCATCATAAGGAAGAAATAACTTGAGCCCAAGTAATGCCAGCAGCATGAGGAAGTGGTAAAAGCATGGAGCCCAGTCACACTTGCCATCCACCATGGTTGCATCAGTGCCTAACCCTCTGTTTTCATGTATGATACATATGAATGCTTTCAAGTATAATATATAGGGAAGGGATGTCCCATGTGACCAACTGAAGTAACAGAAGAAGAAAAAGTGTAAGCTTGGTTGATGGTGAGTCCGTTTTTGAAGAACTCTAAAAGCTCTGAGACTTTGTTCCATTTACAAACTAACAAGTTATCCTGCCACAGTAGTATGGCTGCTGGCAGAAGACAAAAGACATACAAAGAACTTAATTGCTCAGAATTAATTGCTTATTTTTCTTGTACAAATTCCCTGAACTTCAATTCCTATAGGTCAATGAGAAGAGTGTCAGATGACACCAGAGCTTGCGGTAGGTTACATTCAGGAAAGAAGCCTTGAGCTTACGGCACCCAAATATTTTATAATGTGAGGTAAGCATACTTGTTCTATGCTGTGGAGGGAGACACCACATCTTCCAAGGTTGTTCACTATACAAACTATCTGGAGTCAATAGTCCGGAATAAAGGCAGTCAGTACCTCTGCTTGAAAACATGTAGAAACAAGAGAGACCCATGGGGAATTGCCTCCCAGCATGGCTTAAAATGGCATGTAAGCAAAAAAAATAATAATAATGTTGGCTGTATTCCAACAATATCAGGGGTGAGCTTGAAAGACAGCAGAGAAGGAAAAGCTTTCCAGTGGGTAGAGCAGTGAACAGTACACTCGGTCATCCACTTGGTGACTTAAGGTTAGACTCTATAGACATTGTTGGGCAGTGGCCAATGACTTTCTACGTTTGCCAGAGGCCGCCTTGAAGTATATGGTGAGAGTAGTTCTGGGGTATGTTGTTGTTGTTGTTGTTAAGTGCCTTCGAGTCAATTCCGACCCATAGCGACCCTGTACAGGGTTTCCGAGGGTGTAAATCTTTACGGGAGTAGAAAGCCTCATCTTTCTCCCGCGGAATAGCTGGTAGTTTCGAACCGCTGACCTTAAGGTTCGCAGTCCGATTCGTAACCACTATGCTACCAGAGCTCCTTTAGTTCTGGGGTATAGGCATGTAGATAGATGGATATGAGTTTGAACATGAAGTGTCAAGAATGTCATATCACATTTTAATTAACACTTACTAAAAAGCATCCTACAAGGTAGAGGTAGAGTCCTGGTGTGATGCTGTAGAATAAGCACTGGACCACAGGTTGGTTTGAACTGCAGGGTTGGAGGTTCAAACCCACAGTCGTACCTTGGAAACAGGGTTGCTATGAATTGGAACCAATTCAACAGTACTTAACAACAACAAAAGCAAAGTAGTTACTTGATTGAATTTCCTTGGGCTGCTATAATAAAGTACCACAACAACAAAAATTTGTTCTTTCACAGTTCTGGAGGCTAGTCTGAAGCCAAGGTGTTAAAAAGTTGGTTCTTTTTGAAGAGCTCTGAGGGGCAGCCAGTTCCATGCCTCTCTCTTAGCTTTGAGTGGTTTCCCACAATCCTTGGTGTTTCTTGGCTTGTAGATGTGTCATCCCACTCTTGCCTCCATCATCCCATGGCATTCTTCCCTGTGTGACTCTTCTTGTTTTATAAGGACACCAAACATATTGGATTAGGGCCCATTTTATTCCAATATGACTTCATATTAATGTAACTAACTGCATCTGCAAAGACCCTTATTTCCAAATAAGGTCACACTCACATGTACAAGGATCAGGACTTCACCTCATTTTTTTTTTGAAGAGCACAATTAAACCCATAAGAGTACCGAACAATCAAGTAAACAAAGTGACATAGCCAGTTGACATTAAACAGACTTGCTCATTAGCCATCTTGTTGTTAAGTGCTATTGAGTTGGTTCCAACTCACAGCGACCCTATATAGGGTTTCTGAGGCCATAAATCTTTGCAGGAGCAGAAAGCCTCATCTTTTTCTCATGGAGCAGCTGGTGGGCTCAAACCACTGACCTTGTGGTTTCCAGACCAGTGCTTATCCTGCAGAGCCATTGCCTTCATTAGCCATCTTAGAAATGGCATAATGAACACATTTATGAGGTGGCCATAGTAAGAGTACGTATGGGCACAACAGTATTGGTCTACTGCTACTCCCTTTGTCCCACAACAAAGATCGATTCTGAGCCCTTGATTTGACACTATTCTTCAATGACATGTGTGAGTCATTTGGTTTCAGGTCTTAGGTATGGGGACTTTATCATCCTGGAACATCCAGCAGATCATCTTTACAGGAATCGACACCTATTCTCAAAATGAATTTGTAATTACTGCCCACAGAACCTCAGCCAGCACCACAAACTAGAGATGTTCAGATGCTTGATCCATATTCTCAGAAAACCAAACAGCATAGTATCCAACAAGGACCCTACTTCACACACAGCAAAGGAAGTGTGCAAGTGGACCCATTGCACTCACTTCCTGTTCACTGTACCATTCAAAAAGACACCAAGCTAGAAGTTTTGGAGCAAAAAGGGGTGAGTGGTCCATCTTACAGTCCCTGAGTGGAGGACTCTGGGGCCATTAAGGGAGAAGAGTGGGAGCAGAGTGTGGGACCCTACCCAGAGAAGAAGAGATGCCAGAGATGGAGGCAGAGATGATGACATGGAGAGACAGAGCTGCTGAGGACTCTAGACTCATGGAGGGAGAGGGGGATGCATGCTGGCAGCCGGGGGTGGGGGGTGAGGGGCAGACTTGCAGGGTGTGCCCTTCAGCTGTTTGAATGATTATATATTCCCAAGTATTTTAGTGCACATCCAAATCCTTCCCCCCAAAAAAAAACAGAGACAATAGAAGCAAATACTGTTGAATGATGAAGCATGCAGGGGATTGTAATCATTGCAATGAAACGAATACGATTGTACTCATTGCAATGAAATGAATACGATTGTAATCTTTGCAATGGAACGAATACAATAGGATGAGTGTAAAACTGATGTTCCCTCATGTAAACTATCACTCAATAAAAAATTAAAACAAAAAAGCCACCAAGCTCAGAATTCTATAACTACTTTTAGAAATTGTAGCTGATATGTTATTTCTGAGGGAATACTCTGCAAAGAGGAGGTGCCATCCTTCAAACTGTGATTTGTGCCTTAATTCAGAATCTCCTATATAATTGCAAAGGAGCTCTGGTAACGTAGTGGTTATGAATTGGGCTGCGAATTGCAAGGTCAGTAGTTCAAAACTACCAGCTGTTCCTCAGGAGAAAGATGAGGTTTTCTGCTCCTATAAAGATTTACAGCCTTGGAAAGCCTGTACAGGGTCGCTATGAGTCAGAACCGACTCCATGGCACATAACAACAACAAAAACATATAATTGCAGGTGACCAACAGGAAAAAAATGCCTAGTCCTGGAAACCAAGGGAAGGAAGCAGTTTGATCCACTAGTCATCACTCCCAATGACTTACTGGCATAAGTCTATAGCCATAACTCTATACTCTGTAAGGTTAGAGTGCTGGTCATCAAAGGGGTTGCCCAGGAGGCACAACAAGTCACGTTCTGTGTGTGCATGTTCATGTATGGTTTATGGACTGTGTGTCACGTATGCAGAGGTGTGAAAGATTTGTGTGATATGCAAAATTTAGAGATTGTCTCAATAACAGATTGGGTGCATTAGACACTAATGACCAAAACCCAGAAGAGTTGTGGGATGACATCAAGAACACCATACATGAAGAAAGCAAAAGGTTATGAAGAAGACAAGAAAGAAGGAAAAGACCAAAATGGATGCCAAAAGAGACTTTGACACTTGCTCTCCAGCATAGAGATGCTAAAGCAAATGGACGAAAAGAGGAGGTAAAGAGCCGAATAGAAAAATTTAAAGGGCAGTTCAAGAAGACAAAGTCAAATATTATAATGAAATGTGCAAAGACCTGGAGTTAGAAAACCAAAAGGAAGGACAGGCTCAGCATTTCTCAGGCTGAGGGAACTGAAGAAAACAATTTAAGCCTTGACTTGCAATTTTGAAGGATTCTATGGGCAAAATATTGTATGATGCAGAAAGCACCAAAGATGATGGAAGGAATACACAGAGTCATTATGCTAATGAGAAATCGTGGATGTTCAGCATTTCAAGAGGTAGCATATGACCAAGAATCAATGATGCTGAAGGTAGAAGTCCAAGGTGCACTGAAGGCATTGGCAAAGAACAAGACTCTGGGAAGTGATGGAATACATATTGAAATCTTTCAATAAACTGATGTGGCACTGGAGATATTTACTCACTTATCTATGCCAAGAGATTTGGTCTTGTGATTGGAAGAGATCCATATTTATGCCCATTACAAAGAAAGATGACCCGGTGAAATGCAGAAATCATTGAACACTATCCTTAATATCACATGCAAGTAAAATTTTACTAAAGATAATACAAAAATGGCTGCAGCCATATATTGACATGACAGGGAACTGCCAGAAATTCAAGTCAGATTCAGAGAAGGATATGGAACAAGAGATATCATTGCAGAATTCTGATGGATCTTGGCTGACAGCAGAGAATACCAGAAAGATGTTTACCTGTGTTTTATTAATTACACCAATGCTTTCAATTGTGTGTATCATGACAAGCTATGGACAACCTTGTGGAGAATTATTCTGGAACACTTAATTGTACTCACGAGGAACCTGTACATAGACCAACAGGCAGTTTTTCAAATAGAAAAAGGGAGCACAGAATGGTTTGAAATTGGGAAAAGTGTGTGCTAGGGTTGTTTTTCTTTCATCATACTTATTCAATCTGTATGCTGAACAAATAATCTGAGAAGCTGGATTATATGAAGAAGAGTGTGGTATCAAGATTGGCAGAAGACTCATTAACAACCTGCAATATGCAGATGATACAACCTGCTTGCTGAAAGTGAAGAGGACTTAAAATACTTACTGATGAAGATAAAAAGAACCCACAGCCTTTGGTAGGATTATACTTCAGTGTAAAGAAACCAAAAGTCCTCACCATTGGACCAGTAAATAACATCCATATAAATGTAGAAATGATTGAATTTGTCAAAGACTTCATTTTGTTCCGATTAAACATTAACACTCACAGAAGCAGCAGTCAAGAAATCAAACAACATATTGTATTAGGCCTCTTGAAAGTGTTCAAGAGCAAAGTGTGAGGACTAAGGTATGTCTGACCCAAGCCATGGCATTTTTAATAGCCTAATATGCATGTGAAAGTTGGACAGTGAACACGGAAGACCATAGAAGAATTGATGCATTTGATTTATGTTGTTGGAGGAGAATAGTAAAAGTGCCATGGACTGCCAAAAGAACAAACAAATCTGTGTTGGAAGATGCACACCAGAATGTTCCTTAGAAGCCAGGATGGTCAGAGTTCTTCTCTCATACTTTGGACCAGTCCCTAGAGAAAAGCATTGTGCTTGATAAAATGAAGGGTAAATAAAAAAGAGGAAGATTCCTAACAAGATGGATTGGCACAGTGACAGCCGCTGTGCACTGAAGCATAGCAACCATTGTGATGTTGATGCAGGACCGGTTAGTGTTTTGTTCTGTTGTTCATAAGGTCATGAGTGCCTGAGTCAGAACTGACTCCATGGCACCTAACAATAATGACATGTGATGTATATGATATGCATGTGTGTGGTATCTCAATATATATGTGGTGAGTGTGCCTGAGTGCTGTGTGTTGTGTGTGGGTACAGTTGTGTGGTATATAGTGTATTTCTATGTGTATATGTGTTCCCTGTACTGTATGCATGTGAGGTATATATACATGTATGTGATATGAATACATATGAAATTTGAGGTGTGCTTGTGTGTGTGGTGTATACACATTGTGGTATGTGGTGTATGCTCATGTGTGATGTGTGTACATGGTGATTATACATGTGCGTGATAGTATGTTTATATATGTGGTACATGTGTATATGGTAGGGCACATGTGTATGGTATGGCTATGTTGTATGTATGTACATGTGTGGTGTGTGTGTGTGGTCTTCCAGCTAAGCTGTAAACTCTTTGTTGGAGCATCTAGTGTCTCTTCTTTCTCTCTGCCTTCCCAGAGTATCTGTTCACACAACAAAATCCGAAGGGTATTGTTGACTGAGGAGAGTCCATTTCCCTAGTAGCTTGAAGGTTGCATGACTCCCGTAGTTGTCCTTGACAACTGGCTTCAGTGCACCACCTCCTGAATACATCACACCGCCCAGTGTTGAATCCAGAGCTAACCAACCGTGATATTGGCAGTCATGCTCGTGTGCTCAAACCACCCATGTGCATGCGAGGAGGGGCACACAGGCCCACACCATCCAATCTGGGCTCCAAACAGCACTGCATTCTAAATGAGCAGGCTGGCTCATTAGATGGAAATTCAGTCTATAATTCCATGTTACGTTGCCTTTTGGCTCTGTTTTGTCTTTGCAGACATCCGATCTCATCTGCCGGAAGCTGCGTATGGTTTGTCAAAAGAACAGAGTTAGGAAAGGGTAACAACAGCAAGGCTTGCAGACCAGATGCCGCTGTCCCATTTCACCCTCCTTTGTTTTTAAGCTTTTCTTGGTTGAGCTATCACCCACCCACACAGTGAACCCTGTGGACCTACCCGCCATTTGTCAAGCATTTACTCTGTGCCCAAGGGTCCCTGGATGGTACAAACAGCTAAGCACTTGATGATAAACCAAAAAGTTGGTGGTTTGAACCCACTCAGAAATGCATCTGGAGGCAGACCTGGTGAGCTGCTTGTGAAAGGCCATAGCCTTGAAAACCCTACAGACTGCATTTTAGCTCTTCATACCTAGAGTTGCCATGCATTGGCATTGGCTCCATGGCAACTAACAATAACAACTCTATACAGGTACAGGTACAGTGTTCTAGAAACCACAGAACAATCCTGCATGGCAAGCATTATCATCTCATGTTATAATGAAGGACAGTGAGTCTGGGGAGATTAAAGAGCCTGTTTTTATGGAGGATCATGGATGAAAACCAGGTATGTGTCGTTCTTTCCATTGTATCACTTAAATACGGGGCCACCTACCCCCGTTCTTAGAACGTATCACTTAATACTGTCTTCAGCCTTGGAATGGGGAAGAGGCTGCTTTCCTACCTACCTAACCTTTGTTGTTGTTCCAACTCAGAGACCCTAAGCACAAGAAAACAAAGCACAGTCTGGTCCTGTACCAGCTTCGCAATCGTTAGCTTTGAGTCCATTGCTGCTGTCACTGTGCTGTTGGGGGTCTTCCTCTTTTTCACTGACTCTCCGCTTTACCAAGCATGATGTCCTTCTCCAGGGACTGGTCCCTCCTGACAACATGTCAGAAGTACAAGAGACGAAGTTTTACCATTCTGGCTTCCAAGGAGCATGCTGGTTGTACTTCTTCTCTGACACAGATACATTTGTTCTTCTGGCAGCCCATGGTACCCTTAACATTCTTCTCCAACACCATAACTCAGACGCATCAACTCTTTTATGATCTTCTTTATTCATTGTCCAACTTTTGTATGCATATGAGGCTATTGAAAATACCTAACTTTTTTTAATGCAAGGGAAATGCTTCATTTTCATCTAAATTTCTCCTGAAAATCTAAAACTCCTGTTGTTTTTGGATTAGCTGCTGTTGAGTTGGTCTCTGATTCATGACAACCCTAAGTGTTAAAGAGTAGAATTGCTCCAAAGGGCTTTCTTGGCTGGAATCTTTAAGGAAGCAGATCTCCAGGTCTTTTCTTCTACAGAACCACTTATTGTTGTTGTTGTTGTGTGCCGTGGAGTTGGTTCTGACTCATAGCGACCCTGTACAGGGTTTCTGAGGCTGTAAATCTTTACAGGAGCAGAAAACCTCATCTTTCTCCCTCTGAACCGCTGGTAATTTTGAACTGTTGACCCTGAGGTTAGCAGCCCGATTCATAACCACTAAGCTACCAGGACTGCACTGGGAGGGTTCAAATCACTCTGTTACCAGCCTTTTGGTTAACAGCTGATTGCAAGCAGGCACTTTGGAAACCCCAGTTTCATATAATTTCTCCTGGCATCTCCATAAACCCCTCAGCAAAATGAAAATCTAGAGACACCCATGAAATAACTCAGCTTTTTGCTACCCCAAACAAGAGTGCAGTGGCCAAGAACGCCTTTCCTGCCAGCTGTGCTATCAGTCTGTGTCTGCCAGGATCTGGCCCCTTGGCCACTGCAGAACCACTTTAGCAGTAAGCCATGCCCCACATCAAATAAGTACACATTTCCCATTTATTTCAGTTTATTCATCTGGGGCTTGCAAAGACCTATTTGTGGCAGAGGTGTGCTCTGTCACAATTTTCCTGCTATCATCTAAATTGGTTCATCTCTCCTTTGGCTCCTTAAGAAAAATCCATTTCCTGATTGCAAAAATGTGTATGTTGCAGGAGGACAGGGGAAGAAATATAGCATAATGGCTAAAAACACAACTTGGAGTAAGACCTCTGTGATTCAAATCCTGTTCACACCACCTACAAACTTTGAGACTTTTACTTCTTGTTATTGTTAGATGCTGTCAAGTCAAGATGCAGTTCCAGTTCATAGTGATCCCATACACAAAGGAAACACTGCCTGGTTCTGTACCAGCCTCACAATTGTTGCTATATTTGAGTCCATTGTTATAGTCACTGTACCAATCCATCTCATTGAGGGTCTTCCTCTTTTTCGCTAATGCTTTACATTATCAAGCATGACATCTTTCACCAGGGACTGGTCCCGCTTGATAAGAAGCCAAAGAGATGAAGTCTTACCACGTTCGTTTCTAGGGCACATTCTGGCTATACTTCTTCCAAGACAAACTAGTTCCTTCTTCTGGCAGTCCATGGACTATTCAATATTCTTTACTAACACAATAATTAAAATGTATTAATTGTTTGATTTTCCTTATTCATTATCTGGCTTTAGCACATGATGGTGGTAGGTATGTGTTATGGAATCAGTTCTGATTCATAGCGACCCTGCATAGGATTTCTGAGGCAATAAATCCTCACGAGAGCAGAAAGCCTCATCTTTCTCCCACGGAACAACTGACAGTTTTGTACTGCTAACCTTGAGGTGAGCAGCCTGACTCATAAGCACTATGTTACCAGAGGCAATTGAAGATACCATGGGTTGGGTCAGGCACACTATACTCCTCAAAGTGACATCTTTATTTTTTACCACTTTAAAGGGTCTGTTGTAGCAAATTTGCCCTATGCAATATATTCTTTGATTTCTTGATTGCAGCTTCCATGGGTGTTGATTGTAGATACAAAAAATTAAATCCTTGACAACTTCAATCTTTTTTCCATTTGTTGCTTATTGGTCTAGTTGTGAGGAGTGTTCTTTTCTTTAATCCATTTTGAATGCTGCAAGCCTTGATCTTCATCAGTAGTGCTTCTAGTCCTCTTTGCTTTCAGAAAGCAAGGTTGTAAATCCTCACCACTGGACCAATAAACAACATTCTTATCAATGGAGAAAGGATTGAAGTTGTCAAGGACTTCATTCTTCTTGGATCAACTATCAACACTCGCGGAAGTAGCAGTCAAGAGATCAGACGACGTATTGCACTGGGCAAATCTGCTGCACAGGAACTTTTTAAAGTATTGAAGAGCAGAGATGTCAGCTTGAGGACTAAGGTGCGCCTGACCCAGGCCATTGTGTTTTCAATAACCTCATATGGATGCTAAAGCTGGACAGTGAATAAAGAGGATCGTAGAAGAATTGATGCCTTTGAGTTGTGGTGTTGGAGGAGAATACTGAGGGTGCCATGGACTGCCAAAAGAACCAATAGATCTGTTTTGGAAGAAGTGCAGCCAGAGTGCTCCTTGGAGGCCAGGATGGCTAAGCTTCGTCTCTCCTACTTTGGACATGTAGTCCGGAGGAAACAATCGTTGGAGAAGGATGTCATGCTGCGTAGGGTGGAGGGTCAGAGAAAAAGAGGAAGACCTCCAACGAGATGGATCGGCCAGGTGGCATCACTGATGGACTCGGGGGTGGCAGCGGTGGTGAGGTTGGCCCAGGATCGAACATTGTTTCGTTCTGCTGTGCATGGAGTCGCTATGAGTCGGTTCCGACTCGATGGCACCTGACAACAACAACATCATCTGCATATCTCAAGTTGTTAATGAGCCTTCCTCCAATGTTCATGCCATTTTCTTCTTCATATAGTTCAGCTTCTCAGATTATTTGCTCAGCATACAGATTGAATAAGTATGGTGAAAGGATATAATCCTGACACACAGGTTTCCTAATTTTAAACTACTCAGTGTCTCCTTGTTCTTTTTAAATGACTATGTTTTGTTCTATGTACAGGTTCCACATGAGCATAATTGAATGTTCTGGAATTCCCATTATCAATATTATCCATAATTTGTTATGATCCACAAAGTAGAATTCCTTTACATAGTCAATGAAACACAGGTAAACATCTGTCATGGATTAAATTGTGTCCCCCCAAATATGTGCTAGCTTGGTTGAGCCAAGGCTCACAGTAGTTTGACAGTTATGTAATGATGCAATGTGGCAGTTATGTGATAATTCCCCTCATGTGATCTGATGTGGTAAACCAATAAGAGGATTAAAGGTGGGATTTTGTTAAGTGCCATTGAATCATTTCTGATTCATAGTGATCCTGTATAGGGTTTCTTAGGAGCAACTGGTAGATTTTAAACTGCTGCTCTTGTGTTTTAAATCAACCTTGCTGTCCAAACTGACTTTATGGTCTAGTGCATTATCCCACAGCACCACATCAAGTCTCCCTTTAGTCTTTTCATAGTCCTGAGCCAATGTAAGGGAAGTTTCTCTGGGATGTATCCTGCAACAACCTTTACTTATAAAAGATAAAAGGAGAGAGAAGTGAGCAGAGATTGAAAGAGCTTTCTACTATCAAGAAAGAAGAGCCTAGAATAGAATACATCCTTTAGATCTGGGGTCCTTGAACTGTGAAGTGCCAAGTTCCAGGAAAAGATCTATGTCAGGACGCTAAAAGATCTCCAAGGAATACTGTGTCTACAGATTCTGAAAGGAGACAAGGACATTTCTCCAGAGCTGGTGCTTTGAATTCAGATGTGTAGCCTCCTAAATTATGAGACAATACGTTTTTGTTTGCTAAAGTCACCCATTTGTGGTATTTCTAGATCACTAAGACAACACGCTAAAGCAAATGGAAGAGATGAGGAGGTACAAGAGCTGAACAGAACATTTCAAAGATCAGCTCAAGAAGACAAAGCTAAACATAACAACAAAATGTGCAAAGATCTGAAGTCAGAAAACCAAAAAGGAAGAACACACTAAGCATTTCTCAAGCTGGGGGAACTGAAGAAATAATTCAAGCCTCAACTTTCGTTATTGAAGGATTCTTTGGGCATATTATTAAATGATGCAGAAAGCATCAAATAAAGATGGAAGGAATACACAGAGTCACTGTACCAAAAGGAAATGGTTCATGTTCAATGATTTTGAGAGGTGGCATATGATCAAGAGCCAATGATACTGAAGGAAGCAGTCCAAGGTGTATTGAAGGAATTGGCAAAAAAGAAGGCACCAGGAATTGATGGAATAAAAATTGAAATCTTTCAAGAAAATGAGGTGGCACTGGAGGCACTCACTCATCTATGCCAAGAAATTTGGAAGGTAACAATCTGGTGGACTGATCGGAAGAGATCCTAAGAGAGGTGACCCAACAGAATGTGGAAATCATCGGACAATCTCTTTGATATCCCATGCAAGTAAAGTTTTACTAAAGGTAATACAGACACATACAGCATACATTGACAGAGAACTTCCAGAGATTCAAGCCGGATTCAGAAAAGACCGTGGAACGATGGATATAATTGCTGATGTCTGATGGATCTTGGCTAAAAGCAGAGAATATAAGAAAGATGTTTACCTGTGCTTCACTGACTACGCAAAGGCTTTCGATTGTGTGGATCATGACAAGCTATGGTCAACATTGCGAAGTATGAGTATTCTGGGACACTTAATTGTGTTCATAAGGAATCTGAACCTGGACCAAAAGGCAGTTGTTCAAATAGAACATGGGAACACTGAATGGTTTAAAATTCAGAAAGTTGTGCGACAGGGTTGTATTCTTTCAC
>NW_006408705.1:2059171-2097137 GCF_000296735.1 Chrysochloris asiatica
ACTGGGCAGTGTTTCATTCTGTTGTACATAGGGTTGCTATGAGTCAGTACTGACTCAATGGCACCTAACAACAACAACAACAAGACAACATCTTTCTAGTATTCTCTGCTTTTAGGCAGGATCCATCTGTCATCGTGTTTGATAGTTCTCATTCCACATACTCTAAACCTAGCTTAAATTCTAGCAGTTACCTGTTGATATACTGCTACAATTGTTTTTAAACAAGTATCTTCATAATTTTACTTGTATGTGACATTGATGATATTATTCAGTAATTTCTACATTTCATAGGTCATCTTTCTTTGGAAACAGCACAAATGTGAATCTCTTCCAAATAGTTGGGTGGTTAACTGTCTTCCAAAGTTCTTGGCATAAACAAGTGAGAGCTTCCAGCATTACTTCCATTGGTAGAAACATTTCTATTTGGTATTCTCTCAATTTCTGAAGCTGTTTTTCTGCCAGTGTCCTCAGTGCAACTTGGACTCCATTAGTAACACTGATTCTTGATCATATACTACTTCCTGAAAAGATTTAATGCCAAGTAATGCTTTTTGGTAGCGTAGTGGTTACAAATCGGGCTGCGAACCGCAAGGTCAGCAGTTTGAAACTACCAGGAGAAAGATGAGACTTTCTGCTCCTGTAAAGATTTACAGCCTCAGAAACCCTGTACAGGGTCGCTATGAGTCGGAACTGATTCCACGGCACATAACCACCACTAACCAAAGCTTTTTGGTACAGTGATTCTTATTTCTTCCATCTTCTTTTGATGTTTCTTGTGTCCTTTAATATTGCAGATCAAAACTTGAATTGTTTTTCAGTTCTTTCACCTTAGGAAATACCAAGCAAGTTCCTTTTGACTTTCTAACTCCAGATTTTCACACGTTTCATTCTAATGCTTTGCATTGTCTTCTTGAGCCACTCTTTAAAATCTTCTGTTCAGCTCTTTTTCTTCATTATGTCTTACTTTGACTTTAGCTACTTGATACAAAAGAATAAAGTACTGGTGTGGTGCTGTAGGATAAGTACTGGACTGCTAACCACAAGATCAGCAGTTCAAACCCAGCAACTGCTCCTTAGAAACAGGGTCACTATGAGTCAGAACTGACTCCAAGGCACTTAAAAACAACAGCAACAACTTTATACAAGCAGTTTCAGAGTCTCTTCTGACATCAATTCAATTCTCTACACCTCAGTTTCCTCAAATTAATGTATGTAGAACTCTCAACAGAATGTTTGACACTGTGAAAGATGAAAATGTTAACTATCATCACTAGTGTTTTCAACCGGGATGAATAGGAGCCTGTGTTAAATTTGCATGATTGTACTTTTACAGTAAGCCATTAATGATGCATTCATTTAGTTTTCTACTCTGAGAGATCACAGATTTGATTAATTATAACAAGAATTTAAAGTATTTCCATTATTCAAAAATAACCTACAAAGAGTATGAGCTTGTCCCTTCCTTCCTCTCTTCTTTCCCAGGCTTTTATTATTTCCCTTCTTAGAGAGAAATAGCAATCACATAGTAGAGCCATTGGGTCTTCCTCTCCTTGGTAACAGGCTAAAGCTTAACTTTGATTAAAAAGCTTCATATCTGATCGAAGCTCTCTTCACTCTTCAACCCAGGCCCTGCTTCCCCAGACTCTAGGACACAGCTCTGCAATGGCCTCTCTACTCCTGCTAGGCATCTGAGCATTTTGTTGTTGTTAAGTGCTGTTGAGTCAGTTCTGACTCATAACAACCCATATAGGGTTTTCAGGACTCCAGCTGCACTGTACGATCAGCACTGGACATTGAACCACAGGTCGACAGTTCAAATCCACCAGGTGCTCCTCAGGAACCCTATACAGGGTCGCTATGAGTCGAAACTGACTCTATGGCACTTAACAACAACAATAGGGTTTCTAAGGAGCGTCTGGTGAGTGTGAACTGTCGACCTTGCAGTTCAAACCAACTTGCAATCCAGTGCTTATCTTACAGCACCACACCAGGATTCCAGGCATCTGAGCATAGCCTAGGCAAAAAAAAAAAAAAAAAAAGTTATATCTAATTCTGAAAAAATACAGTCAAATCCGCTGCCATGGTGTCTACTCTGATTTATGGTGACCTCACGTATTACAGTGTAGAACTGAACTGAAATTCATATGGTTTTTTTGGCTGTGCTCTTTATGGAAGCAGATAACCATGTCTTTATTTCATGGATGGTTTGAACCACCTCCTAAAGGCTTGTTGTTATTGTTGTTGCTAAATGCCATTAGGGTTTCTGATGAGCAGTGAGTTTGAACTGAGGAACTTGTGGTTCAAACTGACTTTGACGTCCAGTGCTTATCCTACAATGCAACACCAGGATTCCTCTAGGTTAGTTCCAACTCATAGTGATGCTCTATAGGGTTTCTGAGGAGCAGCTGGTGGGTTTGAACCACCACTGGGTTGTTTTGTTGGTGTTAGGTGTCATTGAGTTGGTACTGATTCATAGGAATCTTATACACAACAGAACGAAACACTGCCCGGTCCTGCACCAACCTCACAATTGTTGCTAATCCTGAGCCCATTGCTGCTGTCACTGTGCCACTCCATCTTATTGATTTTCTCCGACCCTCCACCTTATCAAGCATGATATCCTTCTCCAGCGACTGGTCCCTCCTGACAATACGTCAGAAGTATGAGAGACGAAGTCTGACCATCCTGGCTTCCGAGGAGCACTCTGGCTGTGTTTCTTTCAACATAGATCAAATGCATAAATCAATGCATCAATTCTTCTATGGTCTTTCTGATTCACTGTCCAACATTCACTTGCATATGTGGTTATTGAAAACACCACGGCTTGCGTCAGGTGCACTTTAGTCCTTAAACTGCCATCTTTGCTCTTCAACACTTTAAAGAGGTCTTATGCAGCACATTTGCCTAATGCAATACGTCATTTGGTTTCTTGACTTCTGCTTTCATGAAAGTTGATGTTTAAACTCAGCAAAATGAAATATTTTAAAACTTTACTCTTTTCTCCATTCATATGGATGTTGTTTATTGGTCCAGTGGTGAGGATTTTTGTTTTTTTAACATTGAGGTGCAATCCATACTGAAGACTGTGGATCTTTGATCTTCATCAGTAAGTACTTTAACTTCTCTTTGCTTATAGCAAGCACGGTAGTATCATCTGCATATCACAGGTTGTTAATGAGTTTCCCTACAATCCTGATGCCACATTTTTCTTCATATTATCCAGTTTCTCAGATTACTTGCTCAGCATACAGACTGAATAAGTGTGATGAAAGAATACAACCCTGGCGTACAACTTTCCTAATATTTAACTATTCGGTGTTCCCCTGTATTGTCAAACAACTACTTCTTGGTCTATGCAAAATTCCTCAAGAGCACAATTAAGTGTTCCAGAGCACTTGTTCTCTGCAATATTGTCCATAGCTTGTCATGACTCGCACAATCGGAAGGTTTTGTATAGTCAATAAAGTACAGGTAAGCATCTTTCTTGTAATCTCTGCTTTCAGGCAAGATTCATCTGACATCAGCAGTGATATCTCTTGTTCCACATCCTCCTCTGACTCCAGCTTGAACCTCTGGAAGTTCTCTGCCCATGTATGGTTGCAGCCATTTTTGTATTATCTTTAGTAAAATTTAATTTGCATGTGATATCAACGATATTGTCCAATGATTTCTGCATTCTGTTGGGTCACCTGTCTTTGGAATGGGCACAAATATACCTGTAAATCTTTATGGGAGCAGAAAGCCTCATCTTTCTCCATGGGATGATTGGTACTTCCAAACTACTCAACATGAGATTAGCGGCCCAATTTATAATCACTATGCTAAAAGAGCCCACAGAATCCTTCAATATTTCAAGTTGAAGCTTGAATTTTTTCTTCAGTTTCCTCACCTTGAGAAACACTGAGGGTGTTCTTCCCTTTTAGTTTTCAAACTCCAGGTCTTTGCACATTTTGTTATAATATTTAACTTTGTCTTCTTGTGCTGACCTTTGAAATTTTCTGTTCAGCTCTTTTACCTCCACATTTCTTTCATTTGTTTTAGCATCTCTACGCTGAAGAGCAAGTTTCAGAATCTCCTCTGGCATCCATTTTGTTCATTTCCTTATGCTTTCTTGTTTTCTTAATGACCTTTTGCTTTATTCCTGTATGATGATTTTTATATCATCCCCAAACTCTTCTGGTCTTTGGTATTTAGTGTCTAATATATAAAATCTGAAGAAGATGATTTCTAAATTGACGTGGGATATGTTCAAAATCATATTTGGTTCTCGTGGACTTGTTTTAACTTTTTCATCTTAAGTCTGAGCTTGCACATGAGCAATTAATGGTCTGTTCCACAGTCTGCCCCTGGTCTTGTTTTGGCTAATGAAAAGGAACTTTCCCACCATCTCTTTCCACAGATATAGTCTATTTGATTTCTGTGTATTACATCTGGTGAGGTCCATGTGTCTTGTTGTCTTTTATGATGTTTTATAAAGATATTTACAATGAAGAAGTAATTGATCTTGCAAAATTCTATCATGTCATCTTGATGATCATTTCTTTCATCAAGATCATATTTTGCAACTGCTGATCCTTCTTTGTTTCCAATGTTTGCATTCCAATCACTAGTATTATCAATACATCTTGATTATAAGTTTGATCAATTTCAGACTGAAGAGTTTGGTAGAATTCTTCAATTTTATCATCAATGGTTTTAGTGGTTGGTACATAAATGTAAATAATTGTGGTATTTACTGGTCTTCCTTGTAGGAGTATGGATAGTATCCTATCACAGGTAGCATTGTACTTCAAGGCAGATCTTGATACGTTCTTTTTGATGATGAATGCAGCACCATTCGTCTTCAAGTTTTCACTCCAGGCTTAGTAAACCATGTGATTGTCAGATTAAAAATGGCCAATACCATTCCACTGCAGTTCACTAATGAATAGGATATCAATGTTTATGCATTCCATTTTGTTTTTGACAATTTCCAGTTTTCCTAGAGTCATACTTTGTACAGTACATGCTTTGATTATTAATGAATGTTTATAGCTATCTCTCTTCACTTTGAGTTGTGCCCCATCAGCAAATGAAAGTCCTGAGGGCTTTACTTCATTAGCACCATCACAGTCAATCCTAGTTTGAGGAGGCAATTCTTCCCCAGTCACATTTTGAGTGTCTTACAACCTGAGGGGCTCATCTTCTGGAGCTATATCTGACAATATTCTGGTGCTTCATCATGTTTCAATATTTAATATTCTGGTGCTGACAGTGCTCTTCTGCTATTCATAAGGTTTTCAGTGACTAAATATTCTAAAGTAGTCTGTTTCCCCTTTTTCCTAGCGTCTTCATCTAGAAGCTAGGCTGAAACCTCTCTACCATGGGTGACTCTGCTGGCATTTAAAATACCCATAGCATAGCCTCCAGAGTCATAGCAACATACAAGTCACCACAGTATGACAAACTGACAGACTAGGTTGTTTCTGTTTGTTGTTAGGTGCCATAGAGTCAGTACCTATTCACAGTGACCCTATGTACAACAGAACAAAACACAACCTGGTCCTGTGCCAATCTCACAATTGTTGCCTTGCCTAAGCCAACTGCTGCTGCCACTGTGCCAATCCATCTCATTGGTTGTCTTCTTCTTCTTCTCTGACCTTCTACTTTACCAAACATGATGTCCTGCTCCAGGAACTGGTCGCCTGGTAATATGCCCAAAGTATGAGAGACAAAATCTAGCCATCCTGGCATTCAAGGAGTACTCTGGCTGTACTTCTTTCAACACAGGTTAGTTTGTTCTTTCAGCAGTCCATGGTACTTTCAGCATTCTCCTCCATCACCATAACTCAAATGCATCAATTCTTCTATGGCCCTTATTTACTGTCCAACTTACACATGCATATGAGGTTATTAAAATACCATAGCTTGTTAGGCAGGTTTGCATGGGCTAAGTGGGGCAGAGGTAAATAATGATGCATGCACAACCTTGGAACAACAGGGTTCTGGGATACAGGGATTGAGACATGATTGGAATGGGGAAAAGGGGAGAAATAATGTTAAGATACTTGGCTGTCTTTTGAATCTTGGTTTCACTGGCATACCATTATGCAATAGACACTTGAGGGGGAGAGACAGAAATAGCCAGAAACATCACCATAGAAAGCTTATAAGTCTGTCTTCTGCCTACAACTGATTGGAATACCTAAAATGGGGCTACAATGTGCCCAGTGAAGGAGGCTTCCTACAGAGCCTCTGCATTACGTAAGACCAGAGGTGGAATCCTGAACCATATCCAGAATCTTCATAGATGGGAAATTTCCACTTGTTAGGAAAAGCAGACCAGCCTGGAATGGCTAGAAGAACAGAAGATACTTCTTGAAAGAAAGACCAACAGGAAAAATACAAAACAATACAGGCAGTCCTACTGATTACTACAAGAAGAAGCAAGTTGCTCGCCCAGAAGACATCAAGGCAAGTGGCTGGGTCCCCTCAGGGCAAACCCCTTTCCAAGACTAAGACTCAATGGGAATACACTCTCTGATTGGTGAGTACATTCGTCACAGATAAGGGGAAGTAAGGGAAAAACAGCAGTGAAGCTGTGAGCTAAGACCTACAACATTCAATAGACTCTTATGAACCTGGGTGGAGACCTGGTTGGCCAACAGTATGGCAAGACCTGGGGACTCTTGGGCCCAGAGTCAGTGACATAGCCAGAGAGGACTAGAGTGGAGAGTGAAGCATCCAGCTGATAAGAAGAGATGGCATATGCATAAGAACACCCACACTTGCAGATAATACCCACTTGACCTGGTTTCAATGACTGGATGATCAAAGCTCAACTAGAAGAAGAAAGAAGAGGAAAAAAAGAGTAATCTAATATAATTTGATGAACTTGATCTACACCTATGGATGCAGTAGCTCTAAAGAGGGAACAAATCTTTATAGCGAGGATCATTCCCACCCTCTCCATACACAGAGTAGACAGGGATGGGTAACTTGGTCATTGGCTACCCAAAATGGGGGTGCTACAAAGGCAAGAAGTGACTGGCTTACAAGCTTTCAAAAGGGAACCTAGATCCAGAGGGTGTGGAGGAAGGTAGAATCTCTGCTGAGTAGTATGCAATCTGTCTGAGCAGGGCTGATGAAAGGAGATGCAGATAGGTCTCTTGTGATACAAGAGTGAATAATTAGTATCAGGACTAATTGTGAGGGTTGGAAATTTAAAGGTAGATGTTTTGTAGCAAAAGGAGAGGAGTGATTGACTTTGTAGTCTAGGAGTGCAGGTCCCTGGGACCATCAAGGGAGAAGAGTGGTGAGCGGGACCCTACCCAGAGAAGCAGGCACACCTTAGTCCTCAAACTGACATCTTTGCTCTTCAACAATTTAAAGAGGTCTTGTGCAGCAGATCTGTCTAATGCTTCTTCCATGAGTGTTGATGGTTGATCCAAGCAAAATTAAGTCTTTGACAGCTTGAATCTTTTCTTCATTTATATGGATTTTGTTTTTCGGTCCAGTGGTGAGGATTTTTATTTTCTTTACATAGAGAGACAGCCCATGGCAAAGGCTGTGGTCTTTGATCTTCATCAGCAAGTATTTTAAGTCCTCTTCACTTTCAGCAAGGAAGGTTGTATCATTTGCAAACTGCAGGTTATTAATGAGGTTTCCACCAATCCTGATGAGACATTTTTCTTCATATAATCCAGCTTCTCAGATTGTTTGTTCAACGTACATATTGAATAAGTATGGTGAAAGAATACAACCTTGGTGAATAACTTTCTTAATGTTAAACCATTTAGTGTTCAAACAACTGCCTCTTGGTTTATACACAGTTCCTCATGCATACAATCATTGGTCTTGAAAAATACTCCAGCATAGTTTTTAGCACCAAGGCCATATTTTGCAACTACTGATCCTTCCTGTTTGTTTCCAATCTTTGCATTTCAATCACCAGTAATTATCAATACATCTTGATTGCATGTTTGATCAATTTCAGACTGAAGAAGTTTTTTAGAATTTTTCAGTTTTATCATCAATAGTTTTAGTGGTTGGTGTGTAAATTAGGATAATAGTGGTATTAACTGGTCTTCCTTGTAGTCACATGGATATTATCCTAGCACGGACAGCATTGTACTTCAAGACAGATCTTGATAGTTCTTTTTGATGATATGTGCAATGCCATTCGTCTTCAATTTGTTATTCTTGGCATAGCAAACCGTGATTCTCAGATTCAAAATGGCCAATGCCAGTCCATTTCAGCTCACTTATATCTAGGATATCAATGTTTATACATTCCACTTCATATTTGACAATTTCCAATTTTCCTAGATTCATACTTTGTACGTTCCATGTTCTGATTATTAAGAGGGAACAAATCTTTATAGCAAGGATCATTCCCACCCTCTCCATACACAGAGTAGACAGGGATGGGTAACTTGGTCATTGGCTACCCAAAATGGGGGGGGGGGGGACTACAAAGGCAAGAAGTGACTGGCTTACAAGCTTTCAAAAGGGAACCTAGATCCAGAGGGTGTGGAGGAAGGTAGAATCTCTGCTGAGTAGTATGCAATCTGTCTGAGCAGGGCTGATGAAAGGAGATGCGGATAGGTCTCTTGTGATACAAGAGTGAATAATTAGTATCGGGACTAATTGTGAGGGTTGTTTCTCTTCATTTTGAGAAACAGCTGTTTCTCTTCATTTTGAGATGCACCCCATCTGTAAGTGAAGGTCCCTGGGCTTTACTCCATTCACGGCATTATGGTGAACTGTACTTTGAGGAGGCGGCTCTTCCCCATTTGTATTTTGAGTGGCTCCCAACATGACAGTCTCATCTTCCAACACTATCTGTGACAATATTTTGGTGCTTTTCGTCATGTTTCAGTGTTCAATATTCTGGTGCTGACAAGTGTTTCACTGCTATTCATAAGGTTTTCAGTGACTAAATATTTCAAGGTAGTATGCCTCTTCTTTTTCCTAGTCTGTTTTCACCTGGAAGCTCAGCTGAAACCTGTCCACTGTGGGTGACCCTGCTGGTGTTTGAAATACCCCTGGCATAGCTTCCAGAATCACAGCAACATGCAAGCCACCACAGTACAACAAACTGACAGAAGAGTGGTAGGACTAGATTGTTAATGGGGTGTAAATTGCATGCATCACCTAGGGACCTTAAACATTACATTTTTATTTTTAAACATCCTACTTGGATCTCTCCATCTCTCTAAGGCAAACATTGGACCATTTGAACTATGCTGCAGGAAACGTGCTTGTCCTGGTATGTTGTTTTAAATATATTTAATTGCAATGTCCTGAATCCAGATCATGCCCACCAGTGTTCCAGCCTGATCCTAGAGGCATTCACTCATGAAATTATTCCTATTTGCCCTTCCTATGAAAGCAAAATCATTTCACAAAGCAAATTAGGAGTAATAGATTTTTTTTGGCACTTCCTGTGACTCAGATCAAACCTATTTCTAGATTGCAATGTACAAAAAGAGAGAAAGAGCAGTTTGACATAAAAGAAAATTGAGCATTGATAAATGAAGTATTTCCACCAGTCTCTTAGGTTTTCATTCTCCCTCTGTCTGTCTACTTCACACACAGAGACACACACACACCTTTAAATGGTACCTGAGTGGAACCAACTAGAAGATAGTTCACAACAACAAAAATGCCCTGTAGATTGTGCTTGTGTTAATCTCAACTCAAATTCAGAGCCACTGGTGGCTGGCATAGAGAAGTCCATCACTCCCAGTTACAAAGCTTCAGATTCCACTAAATTACTAAACCAAACAATAGACTTACAGTCTTGTGTCTAGACCTACTCAGTAATAGTGTGATCTCCTTGTCATGAATGAAGATCTATCTGATGCTAAAAAAGCTACAAATTCTACTGTATCCTATTCATATCGATAAATTACCTTGATTAACAATGGGATATATCCGTGAAAGACTCTTGTCCTCAAAGGTCACGTTGCTTTCCCATGCAGGTCAGACACGTGCACATAAGATGAAGTTTTTGCACTCAGTGTTAAGGCCAGAACTGTCTTATGGAAAGAAATTACAGGGAGTCCAACCTGGGTCCTCAAGGATGGTTTGATTCACCAATGATTTTTTTAAGTCATCAGTGGTACTAAATGGAATTCCAAAATTAAAGAATGAAGGTTCTGAGAGACATTTTTTTGCAACGTAGTAAGTGCTATAAGAAAAAGCAATAGGAATCTTGACTCTATTTGCTTTCTTGAACCATAGAAATTTTGAGAACAGGAAAGAAATATGACTCTCAGTGGTAACATTAGTCATGTCCACCCTAGGAAGAAGGAATTCTGGTAGCTAGTGGGTTACAAGTTGGGCTGCTACCTGCAAGGTCAGTAGTTCGAATCTATCAGCTGCTACATGGGAGGAAGATGAGACTTTGTACTCCCATATGGATTTACAGCCTTAGAAACCCTATACAGGATCACTATGAGTCAGAACCTATCCCACGGCAAATCATCACCAGCACCACCACCACCACCCTAGTGAGATGATACGGAGAACGTCAATCATGGGAATCAGTTGAGCAGCAGGTCTCTCCTCACTTCAGGACTCCTTAGTTTGGTCCAGATCTAACTTCCATGAAAGATTAGAAATTATGATCTATAGTAAAATGGGTTGATCCCATTTATATGTCTCTTCTTAAATATTCATTTTTCAGATATTTATAACAATTGTGCTAGGATAGTTTACATTCCAAGATACCCACTCTCTAACTTAGAAAAACAAAAACAAAAAAGAAAGGAAATATACAAACTGTTCCCTGAGTATCAGGTCCAATCTAGAGGGACTTGAAAAGAGTTGAGTTCTTCCATTGCCCAAAACACAAACCCTCCAAACTAAGAATGTCAGATAAAACATAGGACCCCCAGTTCAACTTGAATTTCAGAAAAAGAGAAATAACTTTTTAATAGAAGTATGCCCCAAATATTGTATATACTTTTTCCTTTGCTCTATCTGGCCTCCTCACCCCAAAAGCCTTTAAGCAAATGTTCCAAAGCTGTTCTGGGAAGTAAGATCTTAAAACACTGGCAACCTCACAGAATCAAGAGTGGGAGATACCTAAAGATTATTAAACTAACCTTTCATCTTAACAGGTGATCAAACAGAGGTCAAAGACATTAAAACCCTTGTCTAAGAATACCTGATGGCAGTGGCAATTCAGTGGTAGAATTCTTGCTTTCCATGTGGGAAAGCTTGCATGTTGTAATGAAGTTGAATTGGTTTTAGCAGAGTTTCTAGATTAGAGTAGACTGGGAAGGAAGGCCTAGCCATCTCCTTCTGTAAAATCAGCCATCACAATAGTCTTACCTTGTTGTGCAGCTGTCTGGTGCCATGGATAGGGTGGGGGATGGATGCAAGTCAGCTATCAATATCAGCATACAACTATTGAAGATGCAGGAGCAAAGCTCAGCCCCATGTTCCAGGGAAGTGCTGTTTCCATTATGCTGTACCACCTCCTTAGAGTGACTGTTACTTGAGGAGTTGGACTTTGGCTTTAGAATTACTACGTGGGAAAATATGCCCCATTTCTCTATACTCCTATTTAAGAAAGCAATCGGAACACAGCACCAGTAAGTTCTATTACCTCCAAGAGAAGAGAAGAGAAACTAGCTACCTTCATGGAATAGGGAGTGGAAGGGGGAAAATTACAGAGAACAAAGCACAGATCAGCATCTCAATAAATTATCCTGCCATACAGGCATTCCCATGTCAGGTTTTCTGAAAGTGGGGCACACTCATGTTAGTAATTTGTGATTACTATGGTTGGCTATGGAATCTTCCCCTGGAGACCTTTCAGAATCAGATAGAAAACCATTTGTCTTTGTTAGCTATGTTGACGCCCTACCTAGAGACCCTGCAGGAAGATGAATTTAAATGACTTCTCCAGAACTCTACTGAACTTTGGACTCCATGAAAATTTAAACAACTAATATTATAATGTTCAAACCTTAGAGTAGAATAAATGCAAAAGTAGCTTGGTGTTATTACAGAGTTTCAATATTACTCAAGGCTTTACAGAACCGAGGACAATCCCTCTAAGAGCCATTGGGATGCCCTGGTTGCTTTTCTGAAGCATCATAAGGAGGGCATAACATGTTTACTTGATTATGATTAAGGATGTTATTTATATGTATAGAGAACACCCAATTTCCTTATCGTTTGCAAGAGATTCACTCTAGAGAGCCCTCAGAACAGTAAAATACATTGTTCACCTACAAGCAGGGATAACTGAGCTGAGAGACAGAAGCACCAAGACCTCCCAGTTTCTGAGAGGTCCTCCAATTGCTCAATAAGCTTCATTTCCAACTCTTCCATTTCCCATATCTCCTGCCTTCCTTGACAAAGCTGGTGAGGCAAATGGCTTACCTGCTTAAGTAGTCCTATGTTGGAAACTTGGGCAAAGCCATTCATTCCCCAACACTCACGAGTGGAAGATCTGTATTTAAGATGATGGCCTTGAAGGGTACAGGTTCTCAGGGACCCTGGGTGACAAAGAATGGGAACCAAAAGCAGAAATAGAGCAAAACCAAGGAAGCGTCTCACATAAGGCAAACACACAAAAATTGAGGCCAGGAATACTACTATTGGAATGGTGTCACAGAACACTGACTTTGGAGGCTAAGAAAGTTTGGGAAGCTTATTGAGGCTAACCTATTCATTTTACCAGTGAAGAAACCAGGGACTCATTACCAGAAATAAAATTTCAGCCTTTATTGTTAGGAGAGAGCCCTTCTTCCCCACTCCTGATGTGTCCTTCCAGGGGGAGGGAGTCTCATTAGCATGAAACGCTAGGCCTCTCTTGCCCCTCCCTTTACTGAGCCCCGGGAGAGACAGAGGGACTTAATATGACCCAGTGCTTGGAAGAAGAAATGCATAATTTGCTGCCTTGTCTTTCCTCCTCTTTTTCTTGGGAACAAGTTATTCACAAAAAGTATGCTCTGAGCAGGTAAACTGCAAAGAAACTCATCACAGCATCATATCTATGAAGTCCCTCACCTGGGTGATCTAGGATTGTTTTTAATCCTATTTAAGACTTAATAAAGTTGAGTCTCTATAATATTTATGTAGTACTGATATGGTGCTGCAGGATCAGCACTGGACTACTAACCACAAGGTTGGCAGTTCTAATCCACCAGCTACTCCTTGAAAACCCTATTCAGGGTCACTGTGAGTCAGAACCAATTCAACGGCATTTAACAACAACAACAAGGCAATCTGATCTGCAGGAGAAAAGATCTGATAATCTGCTCACATAAAGGCAGCAGCCTACGAAAAAATATGGGGTAATTCTATTTTGTCAAATGGGCTCATTACAAGTTGGACTTGACTTGATGTCACCTGATACCAAGAGTGTTTAGTATTAGGAAGATCACTTACCCAAAACTATAAGCCACATTCTTGAATATCAGCTTTTGTAGTACATATATTAAAGGTGTTTCTCTGCTATTCATAAAGTTTTCAGTGACTAAATATTTGGAAGTAGTACATCACTCCTTCCTAGCCTGTCTTCATCTGGAAGCTCATCTGAAACCTGTCCACCATGGTGACCCTGCTGGTATTTAAAATACCGGTGGCATAGCTTTCAGAATCACAGCAACTCACAAGCCACAATGGTACGACAAACTGACAGACGAGTGGTAGTTGAGAGAAAGACCCCCAGAGAGATGGATTGGCCACGTGGCAGCATCAATGGACTCAAGCATGGCAACAGTAGTGAGGTTGGCCCAGGATCGGGCAGTGTTTCGTTCTGCTGTACATAGGATCTCGATGGCACCTAACAACAACAACAACAATATTAAAGGTGAAAGCTGGGCCTCCATCTGCCTTAGTCTTTTGCCTAATTTCTCAATTCGTTTTGAATTCCAAGAGATCCACTGGGACCCTCCTAAAACCCCAATTCCATGTCAGAACTTCTGAAACAGTCTCAGATCACAAACCACTTTGATGATCTCATGGATCTTCTCTCCAGAAAAAATGCATTCCTTGAAACCCCAATAGATTTTCATAATGATTTCTATAAGTCAATATAGAGAGCAACTTAGAAAGACTTACTAACCTCTTTTAGAAGTTTATGAAAACTTTAGAATTTGACATTTGTCATCCCGACATTCAATTATTCTGGACCCACATCAAATTTGACTTATTCCATTCATTAAATAAGCAATCACTGAGGACTGCTATGTCACAGGCTCTAGGCTAAATAGTAAGGAGGAACAAGATAATATTTTTGACTTCAAGAAATCCAGAATCTAATGGGAAAACACTATGGTAGGTAATGAAGTGTAACGCAATGCAACTGCTACTATTAAGTGCCGTCGAGTCAATTTCAACTCATAGAAATCCCATGGGACAGAATAGAACTGCCCCAATAGGGTTTCCCTAGGCTGCAGTCTTTACAGAAACAAATCACCAGTCCTTTCTCTATGAAGCAGCTTGCTGGTCAATTTGAACCACCAACATTTCAGTTAGCAGCTGAGTGCTACACAGCTGAGCCACCAGTGCTCCTTTGTTGCAACCAACATGCGGCCATATAATTGTGTTCTTGCCAATGGAATGAAACTGGAAGGGTTATGTGCATCTTCAAAGATCCCAGGTGGTGTGGTGGCTAAGTGCTTGGCTGCTAACCTAGATCAGCAATTAGAACCTACCAGGTGCTCCATGGGAGAAAAATGTAGCAGTCTACTCCTGAAAAGATTGCAGTCTTAGAAACTCTATAATGCAGTTGGGCTTAATTCTATAGTGTCTCTATGAGTCAGAATTGGCAATGTGTCTGCTTTTTTAAATGTGAAACTTCTAGTTCATATCCCTAAAAGGAAATAAGCTATCCTCTTCAATTGGAGTCAGTTCCCTGAGTGGTACAAACAGTTAACGTCCTAGGCTGTTAACTGAAAGTCTGGAGTTGTCTCAGAAGAAAGAACTGGAGTGAACTACTTCCAAATTATCAACCACCAAAAGCCCCGTGGAACACAATTCTACTGTGACACACACGAGGCTACAATGAGTCAGAGTTGACTCAGTGGCAATTGGTCTGATCTGGTCCCCTTTAATTTATTTCCCTTCTTGGTTAGAATGTGGTTGTGTGTTTGGAAGCTGGAACATTCATCTTGAGAATGACAGGGCAAGCAGACATAAGAAACCTGGATTGCTGACACTCTTGAGCTAGCACACCAGTCTCAGAATGCTTACCTGGACAGTTCTGTGAGAAGGAAATAAACTTCTATCTTGTTTAACACTGTATTTTTAGATTTCTTTGTTACAGCAGTCACATTAACATCTAAAGTTTAAAGTCCAGAAGCACTGAGTCTTCAGAGACTGGCACACATTAGATGTAATGAGCCTGGTGGGAGCAGGTATTTTTATTCTTGCGTTACAGACACAGAAACCATGGCAAATAAAATATAGCTGCCATCAAATCAGAAGAGCATAATTAGAGTTAGAATTTTCCTTTTAATGCTTCCAAGCCTACTACTTATTCTACTTAGCATTTCCAGTAAAAAATGATAGTCCCCTGAACCACCAACCTTTTGGTTAGTAGTCAGATTCTTAAATGCTGAGCCTCTCAGGATTTCTGCCTTTAAACAAATACATTTAACAAATTCCAAGCTGTTCACCATTGACTACCATGTACCAATCACTTTGCCAAACACTGGGGATGAAATACCAAGGAAAAATAACTTCCTGCTTTCGTACCAATTATGGTTTGTGGTAGAAAGAAAGAGAGAGAGAGACAGAGACCTGTCAGCCGTCAAGTTTGAGTCCATTACAGTGGTTATTGTGCCCATTCATCTTATCAGAATCTCCCTCATTTTTGCTGGTCCACTTCTTCACCAAACATAATGTCCTACTCCAGTGACTGTTTCCTCCTCATGACGTGTCCAAAACAAACAAGTCAGACAAAGTTCTGTTGTAATCATCAGGTTTTCACTGGCTAATTTTTGGAAACAGATTTCCAGGCCTTTCTTCCTAGTCTGTCTTAGTTCACTAAAACCTGTTCACCATGGCTAATTCTGCTGGCATTTAAAAAACCAGACACATAGTTTCCAACATCATAGCAACATGCAAGTCACCACAGTATGACACACTGATAGATGGATGATGGATAGTTGGTGAAGAACAAAAAACAAATCCATTGCCTCTAGTGAATTCTAGCTCATAGCAACCCGGTATGATAGAATAGAACTGTCTCATGGGATTTTCAAGGCTGCAAATCTTTATAGAAGCAGACTGTCACATCTTTCTCCCAAGGAGCAGCTGATAGGTTCAAACCACTAACCTTTCAGGTAGCAGAAAAGCACTTAATCATTGTACCATCAGGGGTCCTTATAGTTGATTATACCAAACCCAAACTACTGCCATGGAATAAGTTCTAACTCATAGCAACCCTATGCTGTTGTTAAGTCAGTTCCAACCCATGGCAACCCTGTATAGGGTTTCTGAGGAGCCGCTGATGAACTTGAACTGCTGACCTTGCAGTTCAAACTGATTTGCAGTCTGGCACATTAACCTACAGCGCCACACCAGGACTCCATAGGAACCCTATAGGGCAGAATAAAACTGTTCCCGAACTGTAAATCTTCACGGGACTTGCATCTTTCTCCCTTGGAGTGGCTCGTTGATTTGAACTGCTGACTGTATGGTTAACAGCTCAGTACTTGGCCTACTACACCATCTGGGCTCCTTATAGTTTGTTATGTTGTTGCTGTTGTTAAGTGCCATCTAGCAGATTCGAACTTATAGTGACCCTATATAGGATTTCCAAAGAGTGGCTGGTGATTTTGAAATGCAGATCTTGCGGTTAGCAGTCCAGTGTTTATCCTATAATGCCACATTGATTATAAAGGTAATTTAATCTCAAAAATGAGTATATAGTTACATAATCACATACATTTTCTTAAAGAAAGGAACCTACACCTAAGAGGCCAAATAACAAAGGAATCTGATGGTAAGAGAAGTCCTGAGAAAGTTTTCCTGAGGACCTGATACTTAAGCTGACTCTGAAGGAATTAGAGGGATTTAATCAAGTAGAGAATGGAAGAGACAGAAGTCATGTTCCAGGTATAAATAACAGCATGTGCAAAGGCCCTGTGGTGGGAGGAAGCCTGACAGGTATGAGGAACTGGATGAACACCTGGCTAAAGTGCAGAAAGACAGGAAGAAAATGGTGTGTGATGAGATAATAAGGTAGACAGGACACATCACACAGAGTCTTGAGGACCATGTTAGGGATCTTGATTTTCAAATACAGAGTACTTCATTCTCAGGGAAGGATTTAATTAGAGAACAGAGAGAAGAGGGAATGTGTGGCATGATCAGATACGCAAATTGAACATGGGCTTCGTCTATAATTTGAAGAGCAGATGGGAAAATTTGAAGTGCAGAGTGGAGGCAGGTCATACAAGTATGAAATCCAAGCCATCCAAGTAAGAAATAAGGATCATTAGCACCGGTTATGTCAAGGAACAGAAATGGTTGTTAGCTGGAGGTCAGTTTCTTAATGTGAATGAGAATTGATCACACCTTAGCCAACGAGACTTAGTGTACACAGACAGATCAAAAGAAACAAAAATCAAACCACAGAATTACGTAAACTGTGTGAACTGCAAATGTGCCAAAGTTCCAAAAGCCTCTATGGCAATGATTTCTCGTCTACTTCTGTATTTGTTTTTGCCTCCACATTTGTTTTACCTCCGCTCCCAGATAGGGAAAGAACCAACTCTGTAATCATATAAGCTACATCCTGGTTAATTCCCACTTGGGCCTTTCCCTTGAGGCCAACACTGAACCTCTGTGTGTAATGGTATATATTAAATAACTCATTGAGAGTCAATGGTTACCATGCTTTCTATCTAGACTTGTCTCTACTGCTTTGTTTTGTTCCATGATTTGTTTGTTTTTATGCTGAATTTCTATTAAAAATGGGAAAATAATAATATCTTTGCCCATCTAAAAATATCTCTTTGTAAATATTCTTCAAAAGCTCATAAGCTTCATGAGTGGAACTATTTTCTTCCCTCTTCCACCAAAAGCACAAAGATAAGTTATACCTTGATGAATTTATCGACTATACTTCCCATATGATTTCCTTCTATAGTAAGTAAATATTCCCTCAATAACAATGGATGTGGAATGCAATGAAAATGAAACAGCATGGAGAATAGAAAAATTCTCAACGATTTAATAAAAGATGTACAAGAGGTCCCAAGGAGGCTGGTCTTATACAAATAGCACTTGTTGTTGTTGTTAGGTACCCTCAAGTCAGTTCCAACCCATAGTGACCCTATGTACAGTGGCCCTACTGCCCAGTTCTGTGCCATCCTCACAATTGCTGCTACACTTGAGCCTATTGATGCTGCTACTGTGCCAATCCATCTCGCTGGGGGTCTGTGTCTTTTTTACTGACCCTACACTTTACCAAGCATGATGTCCTTCTCCAGGGATTGTTCCCTCCTGATAATGTGTCCAAAGTATGAGAGATGAAGTCTTGACTTTTAAGGAACATTCTGGTTGTACTCTTCTAACAAAGAATTTTTGTTCTTCTGGCAGTTCATGGTAACTTTAATATTCTTTTCCAACACCATCAGGCAAATAGATCAATTCTTCTGTAGTTTTCCTTGTTCATTGTCCAACTTTCACATGTATATGAGGCCATTGAAGTTACCGTGGCTTGGGTCAGGCATACTTTAGTCCTCAAACTGACATCTTTGCTCTTGAACCCTTTGAAGAGGTCTTGTGCAGCAGATATGCCTAGCAATACATCGTTTGATTTCTTTACTGCTGCTTCCATGAGTGTTGAAGGCGGATCTATCCTCAGTCTATCCACCCTCATTGAAGCAGCAGTCAACAAGTGGTCTTTGACAACTTCAATCTAGTCTCTTTCTATCATGATGGTATTTATTGGTTCAGCCATTAAGATTTTTGTTTTCTTTCCATTGGTGACTCACAACATCACCCTCTGCCCCCACAGTGGGAGGGGTCTGCAGCCTAGTGGGATATGACCTCTATCTGAAGGGGATACCAGTTGCTGGTCATTCTGATTCTGACTCCTGGTAACCCCATGAGTGTCAGAGTAACATTGTGCTCCATAGGGTTTTCAATGGATGGTTTTTTGGAAGTTGTTGTTGTTGTTGTTAGGTGCCAACGAGTCGGTACCAACTCATAGTGACCTTATGCACAGCAGAACGAAACACTGCCCGATCCTGGGTCAACCTCACTACTGTTGCCATGCTTGAGTCCATCGATGCTGCCAATCCATCTCATTGGCAGTCTTCCTCTTTTTCTCTGACCCTCCACCTTACCAAACATAATATCCTTCTCCAGAGACTGGTCCCTCATGACAATATGTCCGAAGTGTGAGAGGCAAAGTTTGGCCATCTTGGCCTCCAAGGAGCACTCTGGCTGTACTTCTTCCAGAACAGATCTATTGGTTCTTTCGACAGCCCGTGGCACTTTCAATATTCTCCTCCAACACCATAACTCAAAAGCATCAATTCTTCTACGGTCTTCCTTATTCACTGTCCAGCTTTCACATGCGTATGAGGTTATTGAAAATACTATGGCTTGGGTCAGGCACACCTTAGTCCTCAAGCTGACATCTTTGCTCTTCAACGCTTTAAAAAGGTCTTGTACAGCAGATTTGCCTAGTGCAATACATCGTTTGATTTCTTGACTGCAGCTTCTATGAGTGTTGATAGTTGATCCAAGAAGAATGAAGTCCTTGATAACTTTAATCTTTTCTCCATTGATTAAAAATGTTGTTTATTGGTCCAGTGGTGAGGATTTTTGTTTTCTTTACATTGAGATGTAATCCACACTGAAGGCTGTGCTCTTTGATCTTCATCAGTAAATGTTTTCAGTCCTCTTCACTTTCAGCAAGCAAGGTTGTATCATCTGCATATCACAGCTTAGTAATGAGTCTTCCTCCAATCCTGATGCGATTTTTCTTCATATAACCCAGCTTCTTGGATTATTTGCTCAGCTAAGTATGGTGAAAGAATACAACCCTGTCACACACCTTTCTTAATTTTAAACCATTCAGTGTTCCCATGTTCTTTTCAAACAACTGCCGCTTGGTCCATGTACGGATTCCTCAGGAGCACAATTAAGTGTTCTGGAATACTCATACTTCACAATGTTGTCCATAGCTTGTCATGATCCACACAATCAAAAGCCTTTACACAGCCAATAAAGCACAGGTAAACATCTTTCTGATAGTCTCTACTTTCAGCCAAGATCCATCGGACATCAGCAGTGATGCCCCTTCTGCATCCGGCTTGAACCTCTGGAAGTTCTTTGTCAATGTATGCTTACTGCTGTTTTTATATTAGCTTTAGTAAAACTTTACTCGGATGGAATATCAAAGAGATTGTCCGATGATTTCTGCATTCTGATGGGTCAGCTCTCTTTGGAATGGGCACAAATATAGATCTCTTCCAATCAATCGGCCAGATAGTTGTCTTCCAAATTTCTTGGCAGAGATGATTGAGTACCTCCAGTGCCGCCTCACTTTCTTGAAAGATTTCAAATTTTATGCCATCAATTCCTGGTGCCTTGTTCTTTGTGAATTCCTTCAAGGCACCTTGGACTGCTTCCTTCAGTATCATTGGCTCTTGATTTTATGCTACTTCTTGAAACAGTTGAACATTAACCATTTCCTTTTGGTACAGTGACTCTGTACCAAAGTACATCACCAGTATTTGGAAGTACATCACCAGTATTTTGGTTAGAGGCCAAACATATTAACTATCTGTATCACCCAGAACTTGCTTCACCAGATCTTCATAAGCTAGAGACTATGCCAAAATGAGTGTCTTTATGCTCCCAAATCAAAAACTTCTCTCTGAGAAATGGAATCTTCTAGTTGCATTTCAAAATTATACTAATTTAGACTAAAGGGAATAACTTAATAGGTTTTATACAAATTTAAACCTAAAGAGCTTGAATTTTAGACTAAGCTTCAAGAAACTTTTTTTTAAAGTCACTCAGATACACAGAAACTCAAGCTAAGGTTGCATAAGTGGTCTCTGAAAGGCTTTAAAGAGAAGGAGAATAATAGCAATTGACATTTATGTTATTGGTCTGTATGTGAGATTTCTAACAAGACTGACAATACATGGCCCCATTACTAGGACTGAGGGCTTTTCCTAGACACTGTGCTTCCTATTTAAAAACTGGAACAGCACTGCACAAGTCAGTACAAATTAGTCTTCCTACCTTAGTGTGGCACTATAGGATAAAGCACTGGGTCACAAGGTTAGTTTGAACCACAAGGTCAGTGTTTCAAACTCACTAGATGCTCCCTGAAAACTCTATACAGGGTCGCTATGAGTCAGAACTGACTGAAGGGCACTTAACAACAACCTAATATGTATGGTTCATTAATTTTCTGAAGGAGCTAAAACACCAATTGATCCATAAGCATTTATTAACCGCCCCCCCCCCAAAGCCAAACCCACTGTTATCAATCAATTCTGACTCATAATGAGTCCATATACGGTTTCCAAGCTAGCAAATCTTTATGAGAGCAGAAAGCCTCATCTTTCTTCCATGGAGTGACTGGTGGGTTTGAACTGCTGACCTTGTGATTAGCAGTCCAGGGCTTATCCTACAGCATCACCAGGGCTCCTTCAGCATTTATTGCGATTTGGTGACATCTGCTCAGTGGACTCCTGGTGTGGTGCTGTAGGATAAGTACTGGACTTCGAACCACAAGTAGGAAATTCATACCCACCAGCTGCTCCATGGAAACCCTGTACAGGGTTGATATGAATCAGAACAGACACAGAGACACTTTAACAACAACAGCATATCTGTTCAGGACTGTGCTAAGGCACTATGATAAATACAGAAGAGAACCGTAGAGAATTTAGTGCCTCTTTCATTGTTTCCAGAAAGTTCATAATCAAATTTCCTTAAAATATTCAATGGCTGCTACTAAACATTAGTTGTGTCACAAGCACTGTGTTTGACACATGAGATGCAAAGATGAATGAAGGACTGAGTCTGGCCTCAGGAACATATTGTCTTTTGAGCTAAGGTTTACTGTGGAGCTAGGGCAAAGTACCAGGAGCCCTGATGGCACTGTGGGTTAGGCATTGGGTTGCTAACCCACAAGGTCAGCAGTTCAAACCCATCAGCTGCTTCTCAGGAGAAAGATGAGGCTGTCTATTCCAGTAAAGATTTACAGTCTCAGAACCTCTACATAGGGTAGGTATGAGTTGGAATCAACTCAGTAGCAATGGGTTTAAGTTGGGTTAGGATAAAATACTTGGCATGCATAACATAAAAACCCACCACAATCAAGTATTCTTACTCACAGCAGCCACATAAAACAGAATAGAACTGCTCCAGAGAGTTTCCCAGGCTGGGAATCTTTAGGGAAGCAGACTGCCTCAGTTTTCCCCCATGGAATAGCTCGTGGTTTCAAACCACCAACCTTTGGTTAGCAATTCAACACATAACCCACTACACCACAAGGGTTCCTTATGCATAACATAGCAGGACACAACTAACTCTGCCTGCAGATGTGAGGAAATACATCTTTGGTACCAGGCGGCACTTAATACTTTTCCTGCAAGTCATCTAGACTCTACCAGAGAGAAGAGCTTCATGAAGAAGATAAGAATGGGGTTAAGGTCAGATTATGATGGACCAGGAATTGCCAAGAAGTTTGGAGTCCCGTCTGTAGTCACTGGAGGGCCTTTGAAGGCTTTTGTGCAGGGAAGTAGTATTGTCAGCATTATATTTTAGGAAGTTTTAACCTGGCAAAAATCATTATTCAGGTCCTGTGTTATTTAGAGGAAATTCTGAGTTAATGAATGAAAGCCAAGAAAGTTTTACCATGTGTGGTAAAGAGTATTAGAAAAAGTCCTTGCCTTTTCCTGCAGAGTGCAGCTGCTAGCTGAGGTAGGGAGGGAGAGGCTCTTGGCATCGCCCTAAGAGGGCTGTGAAGGTAATGCACCTGCAGAGAAAGACACTGGCACCACTTCAACATAGAGAATTCATGGCAGTCATGAATGAAAGGATTTGTAGCCTTTTTCCTCCAGTCAGAACCATCCTATCAGGGAGGAAGGTCATCTACATGGAAAAACCAAGGAGACAAGATCTTATAGCTCCAATTTTGTTTTTGTTTTTGTTTTTAAAAACCCAGGAAAATGGTTGTATCTATGTGTATCTAGTCTGAATTAAAACAACAAAGGTAAAGAGAAAAAGCCTCTGGATCATTCCACAGCATAAACTCTTTCAAATTCCTTTCTTACAACCTATTTCCATTTCTAGTTCTACCTGTACAAAATATAATCATGTCTGCTTGTAATTACCTATGCATACATGAATACTAGTAAGTTAAACGTGTTCATGTATTTACAAAGGCAGTATGATACATCGTAGCTTAGGAATGGCTCCTTTTCCCAGTGATTTTTAAATGTGCAATGAGTTTCTTTCTAAAACACATATTTGCAGATGTCACTTTAAACACTATTTTCTGAGATTATATTTTCCATAGAAAACAGATGTCTGCAATTATCCCTTTTTTGACCTCTGAGACTTATCAAAGTCAAATAGGTAATCATCCAATCAGACGGGCTATCATTATCAGAAGAAAAGTAATTATAATCTGAATATGTTTGAACATGATTATTATAAGCTTTAAACTGTTACACTTTTGATTGGGGCAGAATTGGAAGACATTATCACTTCATAATTCAAATGATGTAACTTCACTTGTTTTTGTCATTTAGAATGTGGAGAGCTAAATTTATTTAACAATATAATTCTTTAAACATGAACAAATTATGCAATAATCTCTTTAAAACCATGAGAATGCTTCTCAAAATCTTGACAGTGAAATTAGGGGCATTTTTTTTTTTTTTTTTTTTTAACTAGAGTAAATCAGAGCTCAAAGCTGAGCCCCATCAGAGCAGAAAGCTTTAGGCAGACATGTTTCCTTTGACAGACATTTTGTGATCTGCTTGGTTCTTTTAAAGAGACCAGCTGCTTTCCTGTCTACCTGTGGAGGCCTTTTTATGGCTGGCCCCAAAACAAAAGGAGAACCAGGTCAAACACAGAAATGATGAGAGGGAAGAGAAAAAAAGAATGAGAAAAGGTGCAAAGAAGATGTGTAAATAGAGAAATGGATTCAATTCCAAACCAGAAATGAGAATTTAAATTTAGGAAAGAAGGTGCTAAAAACCTTATGGCTGATAGGTCTGGAGTAAAATATCCTTTTCCATGAGAAAATGTTATAAAAGCTGGACAATTCAAACCTTCAGCCCAGATGTTTGCTTAACTGGGTTGTTAAGTGCCTCCGAGACTGTTTCAACTCATAGTGAGCCTGTTCTGTATATGGTTTCCAAGGAGTGGTTGGTGAGTTTGAACCATCAACCTTGTTGTACAAACCAACCCTCAGGTTGAGTGTTTATCCTACAGTGCCACACCAGGACTCCTAACTGGATTGGACGTCCTGATTTTTCTCCTTCATCCTTTTCAAGATCTGTGCCTTTTTTACTTTGTTTTCAAGGTGGTCAACTTATCTGCTCAGAAAGGAAGAATGGAAATGGTGGAGCATTCCTGGGGCTGTTGTTGGGGTTCAAGCTAGCATTGAACTGGGGATCAGTAGCCTAAGGAATATCACTTTTAAGTGTCTGGTTGCTAAACAAAACCTTGGCAGTTCAAACCCAGCCGGTGGCTTTGTGAGAGAAAGGCCTTGCAATCAGCTCCTGTAAAGATGACAGCCTGAAACACCTGATGGGAAGTTCCACTTGATCTCACGGGGTCACTGTGAGTCGGAAATTGTCTTGGCGGCACCTAACAGCAACAATGTGTTTGGCATTTATGCTCTCTGAACATGGCACAGGCAGTTAGAAATAAATAGTAAGAGGAAAACCTTTATAAGATTTGAAAAGTGCTGAATGGTTCTTTTTCCATAAGCACAGCATTTCTTAGAACAATGGCTTAAGAGATGCCATTCACTTAATAATTCTAGTTCAGCAGAGTGAAGACCTGAGGCTGCTCCCCAAATATAGCAAACTTGGGGAAAGCCAAGTATGCATTTACTGCCCTTCTACCTCCATTATTTAAGTGCACCTTTCTTCCTGTTGACTCATCTCCCTGAAATTCTTTCCTTCCCCTGCCTTTTCCATGCTTATGTGAACAATTCATTCATTCAACAGAAAAGTTAATGAATGCTTAATGTGAGCCAGGTACTGTGAATATGTTGTTGTTAAGTGTTCCTGACTCACAGGGACCTCATTTGACAAAGAAGAACTGCCCCATGGGGTTTTCTAGGCTTTAACTTTTATGGGAGCAGATCCCAGATGTTTCTTCCATGGTGCTTCCGGCTGGGTCCCAATCAACAAACCTTTTGATTAGCAAGCCAAGCCCTTAACCACTGTTATCAGCAGGGCTCCTTAAACCTGTTGCCATTCAGGACAGAGCAGAACTACCCCACAGGGTTTTCAAAGTTGTCATCTTTATGGAAAATCCTAGTGTGGCACTGTAGGATAAGCACTAAACTGCTAACCACAAGGTTGGTGGTTCAGACTCACCAGCGGCTCCTTGGAAACCTTATACAGACAGAGTTGCTGTGAGTTGAAACTGACTTGGCAGCATTTCGTAACAACAACAATAATCTTTAGGGAAGCTGACTGCCTCATAGTTCTTCCACAGAGTGGCTGGTGGGTTCAAACTGATAACTTTTCCGTTTGCATCCAAGCGCTTAACCACTGCACCACCAGGGATCCTTTTAGGGCTCCTTACTGTGGAGTCCTGGTATGGTGCTATAGGATAAGCACTTGACCATAAGATCAATTTGAATCACAAAGTCAGCAGTTCAGGCTCACCAGTCACTCCTCGGAAACCCTATGCAGGGTCACTATGAATTGGAACCTACTTAATGGCATTTAACAACAACAGTGACAGCTGTGGATGTTGCAATAAGAAAAGAAGAAGAAGGGGAAAAAAAAGTTAAAATCTTGCTAACTCTGGTTGCAGACTATTAACTGAAAACAAAGGATTTTAAAAACTCTGAAACCAAACCCAGTGTTGTTGTGTCGATTCCAAGTCCTGGAGACCCTACAGAACAGAGTAGAGCTGTGTGGTAGCATTTCCAAGGCTGTACATCTTACGGAAGCAGACTGGCACATCTTCTTCCTATGGAGCAGGCAGTGGGTTTGAGACTCTGATCTTTTGGCTGGTGACTGAGTCACAAGGACTTAAGATCCAAACCCAAATCCCAATGCTATCTAGTCAATTCTGACTCATCGTGTAAGTGTAAGTTTTTACAGGAGCAGACATACACCGGTGATGGTTTTGAACTACTGACCTTGTGGTTAGCTGCCCAACACCTAATCCACAGTGCCACCAGGGCTGGGCTCCTTAGACTTTTGCTTTTGTTGTTAAGTTCCGTTGCATTGGTTCCAACTCATAGTAGCCCTGCACAGGGTTTCCGAGGAGCAATTAGTGAGTTTGAACCACCGACCTTGAGGTTAGCAGTCCAATGTTTATCCTACAGCATCACACTTAAGATGTGGTTGTTAAGTGTCGTAGAGTCAGTTCTGATTCATACTGACCCTGAATAAGTTTTCTGAGGAGCGGCTGGTGGGTTTGAACTAGCAACCTTGCAATTAACAATCTAATGCTTATCCTACAGTGCCACCTTATTACCTAAGAAATCAGCATATCTGGGAGTAGTGCCCAGGAATGTGAAGGCTAAAGTCACTTAATGATTGGGACCCTCCTAAAGTGTGGAAATGATGATTCCAGTTGTGAGAGAGATAGGCTAAGGAACTCTGGTAGCATAGTGGTTACGAATCGGGATGCTAACCTCAAGGACGGCAGCTCGAAACTACCAGCCATTCCACAGGAGAAAAATGAGGCTTTCTACTCCTGTAAAGATTCACAGCCTCGGAAACCCTGTGTAGGGTCATTATAAGTTGGAACTGACTCTATGGTACTTAACAACAACAAGAAGCAGGTTAATCACAGAGGACTGACCTCTGCTATCAATATCTTTGTTGATACCTTCTGGAGCTTCACCACACAGATTTATTATTAAGTGCTGTTGAGTAGGTTCTGACGCATAGTGACGCTGTATAGGGTTTCTGAAGAGCGACTGGTAGGTTTGAATTGCCAACTTTGTGGTTCACAGACCAGTGCTGATCCTACAGCAAGCATGCCAGGAGTCCACATAGGTATACTTCATTAATTGCACTCACACACTCCCAAACCTAGGCAGGGCTGCACAAAAGATGTTTCTCCTCTGTCCAGTGCTGTGGAGACTCTGAGCTCACTTTTTGTTAGTCCTTCAAAGGCTGAGATTTTTGGTTAATAATTAATGGTTTATAATGCCATACCCTTTCATCATATTAATTCTGTGTGTATGCTGAGCAAATAATTGGAGAAATTGGATTATATGAAGAAGAATGCAACATCAAGATTGGAGGAAGACGCAGTAACAACCTTGCTTGCTTAAAGTGAAGAGGATTTGGAGCACTTACTGATGAAAATCAGACTACAACCTTTAGTATGGATTACATTTCAACATAAAGAAAACAAAAATCCTCACAACTGGGCCAGTAAGCAACATCACGATAAACATAGAAAAGATTGAATTTGTCAAGGATTTAATTTTCCTTGGATCCACAATCAACATCTATGGAAACAGCAGTCAAAAAATCAAATGATGTAGTGCATTAGGTGTATCTTCTGCTCTTTAAAGTGTTAAAAAGTAAAGATGCCCACCTGACCTAAGCCAGGGTATTTTCAGTTGCTTCCTATGCATGTGAAAGCTGCACAATGAATAAGGAAGGCTGGCGGGGAGGAAAAATAATACATTTAAATTACAGTGTTGGTGAAGAACATTGAATATGTGAACTACTAGAAGAACAAACAAATCTGACTTGGAAGGTACAGCTAGAATGTTTCTTGAAAGCAAGGATGGCAAAACTTCATCTCACATACTTTGAACATGTCCCTGGAAAAGATCATCATGCATGATCAAGAATAGGGTCAACAAAAAAGACTATGATCCTCAGTGAGATGTCTGAGCACACACATAGCGATGATTTTGAGGACGGCACAAGACTGGACTGTATTTTGTTCTGTAATATGCAGATGATACAACCTTGTTTGCTGAAAGTGAAGAGGATTTAAAATACTTACTGATGAAGATCAAAGACCATAGTCTTTGATATGGATAGCATCTCAATGTAAAGAAAACAAAAATCCTCACCACTGGACCAATAAACTACATTCTCATCAGTGGAGAAAAGATTGAAGTTGGCAGAGACTTCATTTTGCTTGGATCAACCATCAACACTCATGGAAGCAGCCATCAAAAAATCAAACGACGTATTGTATTAGGCAAATCTGTTGCACAAGACCTTTTTAAAGTGTTGAAAAGCAAAGATGTCAGCTTGAGGACTAAGGTACACCTGACCCAAGCCATGGTATTTTCAATAACCTCATATGCATGTGAAAGTTGGACATTGAATAAGGAAGATCGTAGAAGAATTGATGCATTTGAGTTTTGGTGTTGGAGGAGAATATTCTAAGTGCCATGGACTGCCAAAAGAACAAACAGATCTGTGTTGTAAGAAGTACAGCCAGAGTGCTCCTTGGAGGCCAAGATGGCCAGACTTCATCTTTCATACTTCAGAAATATTGTCAGGAGGGATCAGTCACTGGAGAGGGATATCTTGTGTGTTAAGGTGGAGGGTCAGAGAAAAAGAGAAAGACCCAGAGTGAGATAGATTGGCAAAGTGGTAGCATCATTGGCTCAAGCGTGGCAACAATTGTGAGGTTAGCCCAGGATTGGATAGTGTTTTGTCTGTTGTGCATAGGGTCACTATACGTCGGTACTGACTTGATGGCATCTAACAACAACAATTGTGAATTGAGTGACAGTTTACATGGGAGAACATCAGTTTTACATTCATCGTTTCATTGCAATGATTATAATCTCCTCCGTGCATTATCATTCAATAATATTTGCTTCTATTCCCTCTGCTTTTTTGGTGGCAGGGGTGATGTACATAAAAACACTCAGGAGTATATAATCTTTTAAACAACCAAAGGGCAGGTTCTGCAAGCCTGCTTCCTGGATGCCAGCACACAGCCTTTCTTAGTCCATCATTTCTTGATATTTATTTTTGTACAATCATGCACTATTTTTAAGGAATACAAGTAGCATAGTGGATTATGAACTGGGATGCTAAACTCAAGGTCAGCAGTTCAAATCTACAGTTTCCCCACAGGAGAAAGTTGAAACTTTCAGCTCCCGTAAAGATTTACAGCCTCAGAAACGCTACAGGATCACTATGAGTTGGAATGGACTCAGTGGCACAAAACCACCACCACCACACTATTGTTGATTAGCTTAGGTTATAAGGAGCCCTGGTGTGTGGCTGTAGTATAAACACTGGACTAGTAAACACAAGGTTAGCAGTTTAAGCCCACCAGTCTCTCACAGAAACCCTAGAGAAGGTCAGTATGAATCAGAACTGACTCAACAGCCCACAACACAAGCTTATTAAAGTGGTTGTCACTCAGCTGCTTCCCCATTTTTCTCTTTCCTTCTAGTCTACTTTGAGATGACTACACAAACAAACCACCATTTGTCTGTCACTTTGGGGTACTGTGGTAGTTTGTGTGTTGCTGTGATATTGGAAACTATGCTACCGGTATTTTAAATAGCAGCAAGGACATCCATAGTGGACAGATTTCAGCTCAGCTTCCAGACTATGATAGACTAGGAAGAAGGAGAGGCGGACTACTTCTAACTGTTTAGGCACTGAAAACCTTAAGACTAGCAGCAGAACATTGTTAGCTAGTGTTGTTGTTGTCAGGTGCCATCGAGTTGGAACCGACTCATAGCGACCCCATGCACAGCAGAACAAAACAATATCCGATCCTGAGCCAACCTCACTACGGCTGCCACACTTGAGTCCATCAATGATGCCACCTGGCCAATCCATCACGTTAGGGGTCTTCCTCTTTTTCTCTGACCCTCTACCTTACCCAGCATGACATCCTTGTCCAGCGACTGTGTCCTCCAGACAATATGTCCAAAGTATGAGAGACGAAGCTTAGCCATCCTGGCCTCCAAGGAGCACTCTGGCTGCACTTCTTCCAAAACAGATCTATTGGTTCTTTTGGCAGTCCATGGCACTTTCAGTATTCTCCTCCAACACCACAACTCAAAGGCATCAATTCTTCTACGATCTTCCTTATTCACTGTCCAGCTTTCGCATTCATATGAGGCTATTGAAAACACCAGAAAATGAAAACATTATGAATAGTACCAGAACATTGTCAGATATAGTGCTGGAAGATGAGACCTTCAGGTTGGAAGACACTCAAAACATGTCTGGGGAAGAACTGTCTCCTCAAAGTAGAATTGACCATAACAATGTAAATATAGTAAAGCTTCCAGGACCTTCATTTGCTGATGGGCACAACTCAAAATGAGGAGAAACAGCTGCAATCATCCATTAATAGTAAGAACATGAAATGTATGAAGTATGAATCCAGGAAAAGTAGAAGTTGTCAAAAATGAAATGGAACTCATAAAAATTGATATCCTAGGCATTAGTGAGCTGAGCTGAACTGGTATTGGCCATTTTGAATCAGACAATCATATGTTTACTATGTCAAGAATGACAAATTCAAGAGGAATGGAATCACATTCGTCTTCAACAGAACATTTCAAGATATATCTTGAAGTATAATGCTGTTTGTGGTAAGGTAATATCCACATGCCTAAAAGGAAGACCAGTTAATACTACTATTATTCAAGTTTATGCACCAACCACTAAGGAAGTGATTACAAAATTGAAGAATTCTACCAACTTCTTCAGAGTGCTGGTGTGGCACTGTAGGATAAGCACTGGGTAGAATAAACCCATCAGGCATTCCTTGGAAACCCTATATGGGGTCACTATGGGTCAGAACCAACTTGATAGCACTTAACAACAACGATATTGAAATATTGAAAGATTCTATGGGCAAACTGGCATCTTGGTGTGGTGCTGTGGGTTAATGAACTGGACTGCAAGATTGGTTTGAATTGCAAGGTTGACAGTTCAAGCTCATCAGATAAACACTATACACGGTTGTTATGGGTTGGAACCGACTCTATGGCATTGAGCAACAACAACATGAGCAAAATCTTGAATGATGCAGAAAGTAGAAAAAGGAGATGGAAGGAATACGTAGAATCACTGTACTAAAAAGAAATGGTCCATGATCAAACATTTCAAGAGGTAGCTTATGATCAAGAACCAAAAGCATTGAAGGACAAAGTACAAGCAGCACTAGAAGACACTGACAAAAAACAAAGCTCCGGGAATTGATGGAATACAAATTGAAATCTTTCAACAAACTGATGCAGCACTGAAGGCACTCACTAATTTATGCCAAGAAATCTGCAAGATAGCTACCTGACCGACTGATTCAGATTTGTGCCCACTCCAACCAGAGGTGACTAAATGGAATGAGGAAATCATTAAACAATATCATTAATACCACATGCAAGTAAATTTTTGTTAAAGATAATTCAAAAACGGCTACAAGAGTACATCGGCAGAAATTCAAGCCAGATTCAGAAGAGGATGTGGAAATGAGCTATCATTGCTGACGTCAGATGGATATTGGTTGAAAGTAGATAATATAAAAAAATGTATACCATTGCTTGATTGACTATTCAAAGGCTTTCAATTGTGTAGACCATGACAAATTATGGATAACATTGTGAAGAATGGGTATTCCAGAACATGCAATTGTGCTCATGTGGAACCTGTACATAGACCAACAAGCAGTTGTTAGAATAGTACAAAGGGATACTGAAGGGTTTAAAATTAGGAAAGGTGTGTACCAGGGTTGTGTCCTTTCACCATACTTATCCTGTATACTGAGCAAATAATCCAAGAAGCTGGATTATATGAAGAAGAACACAGCATCAGAATTGGAGGAAGACTCATTAACAACCTGTGATATGCCGATGATACAATCTTGCTTGCTAGAAACAAAGACGACCTAAAATACTCACTGATGAAGATCAAAGACTACAGCCTTCAATATGGATGTCACCTCAGTGTTAAGAAAGTAAAAATACTTACAACTGGTCAAAATACACCTTAAAAACCAGGTGCATTTTGACCAGTTGTAAGTATTTTGACCAGTTGTACATGGCAGCTTAAGGCTCTTAGAGTGTTACAGCTAACCAGGCAAGAGCTACATGGCCTTTTATGGCCCTGACCTAGCTGTCCACTCTATCCCTTCTGCTGTACTCTACGCCTTAAAAACCAGGATGACAAGACATCACTCATACTTTGGACATATTTTCAGGAGGGATCATTCCCTTGAGAAGGACATCACGCTTGGTAAAGTGGAGGGTCATCAAAAAATAGGAAGACCCCCAAAGAGATGGATTGACACAGTGGCAGCACCAATGGGCTCAAAAGTAACAACATTTGTGAGGATGGTACAGGACTAGGCAATGTTTCATTCTGTTGTGTGTAGGGCCGCTGAGTTGGAACCAACTCAATGGTACCTAACAACAAGAAACAAACAAAGCAAAACAATTGCCATTTTGTTGATTCCATAGCATAATTCCACATGTTACAGAGTAGAACTGAACTCCATAGGGTTTTCTTGGCTGTGATCTTTACAGAATCAGATAGCCAGGCTCTTCTTCCATGGCATCGCTGGGTGGGTTCAAACTGTCAACTTTTCAGTTGATAATTGAGAGAAAACCACGTGTATCTTACTGCCTTTGAGCATTGTGACAAATGACCTTTCTCCTCAATTCTGCCTGCCCTTATTCTACCTAACCTTCAAGAACTACAAAGCAAATATTCTACCATTTCCACAAAGGCTTTCTTGAGCACTTCAAGTGATCTTTTCTCCTTCTAATTGCTTAGTGTAATTGTTTTATTTCTGAATAAAATAACCTCCAAATTTAGTGGCTTAAAACAGGAAGTGGGACAGGGGTCAGGTGGGTGGTCTTGTTTCTAGAGGCATGGATAGGATGCACTTAACGGTACAAAGCTGGTGGATGGGTCTGAGACACACTCATTCACGTGTCTGATGACTTGACAGCTGGGTTCAGCTGGGGCTGTCCACTGGGGCTCCTGCATGTGGCATCTCCAGCATAGTGACTATAGTATAGTCAGACTCCTTACAGGGCAGCTTAAGGCTCTCAGAGTGTTATAGCTAACCAGGCAACAGCTGCATGGCCTTTTATGGCCCTGACCTAGCTGTCCACTCTATCCCTTCTGCTGTACTCTACTCTCCATAGCGACCCTGTATATGGTTTCTGAGGAGCAGCTGGTGAGCTTGAACTCAAGGGTAGGAGGAATGAATCACCTATTTTGATGGGAGACTTGTCAAAGAATTTGCTAGCCATATTTTTATACTTCCATTGAATAGGTTGTTACAGGCCTGTCTCTGGTGAAGGGTATAGAACCAACGTGCAAATAGCCCTAGGACTTGATCATTTTATTCCACTATTCTTTACTGTGTGCTTTTGATGTTGAATCATCATCGGACAGACAGCTTCCATGCTACTCTCTTCATTGTATGAGGAATAAGTATCCACATGCCTGTCAGAGTGGCCTCAAGTGGTAAAACCCTCAGTGAAATGCTCTTCCCTATTATAGGTTCATTGCACAGCAGGAGAAATCACATCTCCCAAGGACACAATCTCTAGCGGGGCATTTCTCTCTCCTATTGTAATCAGCAAGGAGCTCTGGTGGCCCTGTGAGTGAGGTATTGAACTGCTGCCCTCAAAGTCATCAGTTCAAACAACCCCCCCCCCCCCCCCCCGCAGATGTTCTGGATGGGGAAGTTGAGGCTGTCTGTCCCTGTAAAGATTTAGTCTTGGAAACCCCATACAGGGTGGCAATGAATCAGAATAGAGTTGATTGCAGTGGGTTTCGTTTAGTTATTGTAATCTGCAGTGCCTGTGATCCCAGCATGCTCCTTGTTCCCATTCCCAGGTCCCTGGTGTTTGGAAGGTACCCTGTTCAGCTAGATTCAAGCATGCTGCCCTGTTGTCTCTGAGCCGAGGCACCAGCAGTCTGGATGATGCCTCCCCTCACGTCTCCAGGGCTACCATCCCTCTGAGCTCCCGGGCTCGCTGACCAGCTCATCCAGTCAGCAGGAGTGAAGTGATAACCTCAGCAGCAGTCCAAGGATTATTTGGGCTGCATTACTCTTCGCGATTATCCAAAAGGGAAAACAGAATGCCAGTTAAAAATGTAGCTTGTACTCTTGCAGAACAGCAAAGGAGCTGCTGGAAATCTTTTATTTTAAATATGATGTTATAATGCTATGTTTGGTTTGGTTTTCATCACTTTCATCATAATTTCTTAACAGAGGCCCAAGTGGCTTGTCTGTGGCAAGGGGAGGATGAGTGAATTATAATGACTCATTTGTATACATTTGTCCTGGTGGGAATTTGATGTGGTGGGAAAATTATAGGAATATTAAATTAGAAGCGCTCACCACATTATTCTCCGTTCTATTTGAAACCAGGCCCAAGGTACAAGTATTCAATGGCAATTCAATGATTCATGAGCCCCCACCCTAGCAAGTTGGTTATTTGTAAACTGAGGCAGCATAAGCTTTCTTCTACCTCTGATATGTTTGATGCCCTGATTTTGGTATATTTTTAAGCTCACCCCCACCCAATTCTTCCATTAAAACCCCTCCCTTAAGGTAATAATGTAGGTGGCTCTGTAAAGTTCTTCTGAAGGCCCCTCACTTTCCAGCAAGCCTTTCCCAGCAAGATGGCTCCCATCCTGGGCCCTTAGCCACACTCCTCCGGAATCAGAGCTGGCCAGTTCCTGAGGCCAGTTTATCAGTAAAGATCTAAGTAGGAAACAGAAACCACTAGAGTATTGGAAACAGAAGGGCTTTGATGCAAGGATTGATTACACAAGGGATGGATGGAAGAGCTGAGAGGCCAGCCAGGAGGCAGTGAAGGATCCAGAAATTGCAGAGACAGGAAGTTGGCACTGCCACAAGGAGAGAAGGAAGAAAAGTGGCAGTTCCTGGAGCTCAGGGTTGTTGTCACCTGGTGGGGCTGGGACTGCAGTGAAAACAGAACATACAGCTGCTGAGAGGGAGAGGAAGAAGTACCCAGTTTCTCCCTCCCTTCCCTCACTCTCCTGTTTCCTGCCTGTGCCTCCTCTTGGCCAGCTGGCACAGAAACCCGGAGAAAGCACCCAACAGAGGCTACCATCACCAACTCATGTTGACTCTGTGTGTGCCATAGTAAAACTGACTTCCATAGGGCTTTCAATGCATGATTTTTCAGCAGCGGCCATGCTTTTCCCCCCAAGATGCTTCTGGGTAGATTAGAACCATCAACATTTGAGTTAGCAGCTGAGAACAACAACTGCCTGTAGCATCCATGGATTCCTCTACAAGGTCAGATTCCTTCAATTCAACTAAGAGTTGGAAAGGGGTAGGAAAAAGATCCAGGACATATATGTCAGTAACCCCACCAAACCATTCTCATTCAGGTCTCTGTGGTTTCTTTAGGACTCTGTACACATCCACCCTCCTCCAGCCCAAGGTCATTGTCAACTGCTCAAAAGTCTCTCTCAACCAATGACAAAAGAGTTGTGACAACATTGGTGAAACCTTGTCCAATAACAGCCGTTCTCATTAAGGGTGCACGCCTGGTTGATTCTCCAGCCTTAGTCTACCTGACTCCTGCCCAGAAGTTTTTCATCTTGCTGACTTCTAGCTCACTGCTCTTCTCACTAACCAACTAGACTTCCTCCCAGACCCACTTTTGTAAGCTGGCTCCAGCTCCAGTGGATGTGGCCTGGGTTTCATCTCAAAGAATCCTCTTTCTCGCCATAGAAATATTCTTGCTTTTTCTCTGTTCAAGCAGAAAGAAGAATTGGCCTATATGAATCTTTGCTCTCTAGGAACAGACCCAGATTCAAGGAGAAGGGAGTTAGACCCCACTTCTTGACAGGGTGTGGCAATGTTACACCACAGAAGAGCTTCTGGGATAGGAGGTATTGGCGTGGCCCAGGCATAGACTCTGGAGATTTCCACAATAATAACTGTTTCTCAACAATTTCTTCCTTTCTTTCCTCCCTTCTCAGCTCCACCTCCACCACTTTTTTCCCCTTTTTTATTTTCTTAGTCCTAGTTTGGCACTGTAGGCTACACACTGGACTGTGAACACAAAGTCAGTGGTTCAAAACCACCAGCTGTTCCTCAGAAACCCTGTACAGGGTTACTATGAGTTGGAACAAACCCAAGGGCACTTAGCAACAATACCCAGATAGAAAAATTAATCTTTGGGAAGCAGTAAATATCTGTATCCATATTAAACCTTGAAATATTTAACTAAAACCAAATCCACTGACTCATAACAACCATATATGGCATTTCTAAGACTATAAATTTTTGTGGAAGCAGCCAGCCTCATCTTTCTCCCTTGGACCTTGTGGTTAGTAGCTCAATGCTTAACCCACTCTTGACTTTGCTAGAATAGAAAGTAACACCTTCCTCATTAACATTTCCTAACGTATTACTAGAGAGAAACTGAACTCAGTACCTATCCCCAGAAAACTGACTCCACTCGCCATCTTCCCTTATTACTGTCAGGCAGCACATCACCCTCCATCTATGACACATTCACAGCCATAGAGTTTTCCTGCAGCTACTTCTGTCTTCCCTGTGCAACAACAACAGACCTAAGTCAGAGATGAAAACCACTTGGAGTAGATTTGACTCTGACTCATGGCAACTCCATGGGCATCAGAGTAGAACTGTGTTCCAACTGATTTTCTGTGGCTGATTTTTCAGATATTGATTGCCAGGCCTTTCTTCAGAGGTGCTGCTGAGTGTTTCTTGGGCTAGCAGTGAGGGCACAACCAGGCAGTCTAGACAAAGATAAGGTCCGTCTTAGAATAAATTCTTCAAAACTTAGCTGATAGGGAGAAGGTGCCCTGGAGACAGTGATTCAAGCTTCAGTGACCCTTGTCAAAGCAGCAAGCCCCAGGGTGAGAGGGGTCTACCTGTCCTGCCCCATTGTCTTCCCACAGGAGAGGACAGAAAACCCAGAAAAAAAGGGGTCTTTTGTCAGTGAGCTAGCTTCAGTAGTGAGAAAAGACAGGTGCTCAAGTGTAAAGAACAAAAGGGGTCTTCCCACCTGAAGTTCAGTATTCTTCGAGGCTTATTTTCTTTTGTAGTCATGCTAAATCTGACTGACCAAAGATACAAAGACTTGACAAGTGGATATATTCTAATCATGAATACAACCGCTGGTCTGTCCGTTTGTTGTACTGTGTTGACTCATGTATTGCTGCGATTCTGGGAGCTATGTCATCCGCATTTCAAATAACATCGGGGTCACTCATTGTGGACAAATTTCAAAGGAGCTTCCAAACTAAGGTAGACTGGGAAGAAAGTCCTCCTGGTGATGTGCTTTTGAAATTTAGTCATTGAAAACCTCATGGATCACTCTAGAATGATATCCAGTTCTCTTGTACATGTCAACAGGAAGGCTCAATCACTATTGGAGGACTTCACGTTTGGTGACGTGGAGAGCCAGCAAGGGTGAGGGAGACCTCCAGTGAGATGGGTTGGCACAATAGCTGTGCAACAGACTCAAATGTGCTGTGGACTGTGAGGGTAACACAGGATCAGGAGATGGTAACATTCCATTCTGTCGAACGTAAAGTTGTCATGAACCAGAGTCAACCAGAGGGCTGCTAAAAACAATCTAGAACTAGATTTCAAGGTTCTTGAGGGAAGGTGTAGGCAATATACCAAAATGTTTTAACCATCAAATAAATATTTAAGTATTTAAAAGATGATAAAGGCAAGTTTGTTGTTGTTGTTGTTGTCAGGTGCCATCGAGTCGGAACCGACTCATAGCGACTCCATGCACAGCAGAACGAAACAATGTTCGATCCTGGGCCAACCT
>NW_006408705.1:2098277-2112075 GCF_000296735.1 Chrysochloris asiatica
CTTGAGATATCAAAGAGATTGTCCGATGATTTCCGCATTCCGTTGGGTCACCTCTCTTTGGAATGGGCACAAACATTGATCTCTTCCAATCAGCCAATTAAAATACCTGTTTTAAATTATGTTTTTCTTCTCTTAGGAGCCAATTTCTGGAAACGATCATTATGTTGATGTTGCACTTGGCAATAAAAATCCATGGTTTTCAAACCTATCAGAGCTCTTTTTATAATGAGTATTTTGTTGCTGTTGTTGTTAAGTGCCACTGAGTTGGTTCCAACACATAGGGTTTCCAAGGAGCAACTGGTGAATTTGAAATGCCAACCCAACATAGGGTTTCCAAGGACCCAACATAGGGTTTCCAAGGAGCAATTGGTGAATTTGAAATGCCGACCTTGTGGCAAATACAACCACGTATTTCAGCTGCATTTATAACTATTACATCCATGGTGCCTCTCTGCATAGATCAAGATTCTAACTACTTGTGACTTCTGAAGGTGCTGCCATGAGTGAGCATTTACGTATTTAATTGCACATTATTCTGTCATAACTAATGTTTTAATCTCTCTTTTACTAAGGGAATTGCATTGATACCTTTTTGAAATGTGTGAGGACAAGTTATATATACATTTTTAAAAAGATTTTATTGTGAACTGAGTGATAGTTTACATGGGAGAGCATAAGCTTTACACCTTCATTTCATTGCAATGATTACAATCTCCTCTGTGCATCATCATTCAACAGTATTTGCTTCCATTCCCTCTGTTTGTTGTTGTTGTTGTTGTTGTTCTGTCTTGGTATGTACACAAAAATGCTCAGAAATATATAATATTTTAAACCGAGAGGCACGTTCTACAAGCCTGCCTCCTGTCCACCAACACCCTGTCCCTTTCATTCCATGGGTCCAGAGTCCTCAACTGCTTCCTCTCTCCATGTCCTCATCTCTGCCTCCATCTCTGGTGTCCCTGCTTCTCTGGATAGGGTCCCACATTCTGCTTGTGCTCTTCTACCTTGATGGTCCTAGGGTCCTCTGTTTCTGGACTGTAAGATTAACCACTCCCCCATTTTTTTTTTTTTTAACAAAATGTCTACCTTTACAGTTGTGACTGTCGCAATTAGTCATGATAACAATTTACTCACTATCGAATCATAAGAATCTTATCCCCATCTCTTTTCACTAGGCCCCTCTAGACAAGGTGAAAACTATTTAGTGGGGACTCTACCCTGTCCCACATACTCTTAAACTATACTCCCTCTTAAAAACTTGTAAGCCATTCATTTCGGACTTTATGTTGTTGTTAGGTACTGTGGAGTCGGTTCCAACTCCTAGCGACCCTGTACAGGGTTTCTGAGACTGTAAATCTTTACAGGAGTAGAAAGCCTCATCTTTCTCCCGCAGAATGGTTGGTACTTTCAAACTGCCGACCTTGAGGTTAGCAGTCCAATTCGTAACCATTACTCTACCAGAGCTCCTTTGGGCCTTTTAGCACCCCCATTTTAGGTAACCAACATCTAAGTTGCCCATCCCTATCTACCTTGTATACAAAGGAGATGGGATTGATATTTGATGTGAAAACTCCTTTCCTCTCATTTGGCATTTTGAGCTACTAAATCCATAAGTAAAGGTCAATTTCATCAAATTGTAGCAATTTATACTTGTTTCCTTTATCAAAAATTGTTTTATTGTCTTCCTTTAGTCGAGTTCTGATTATCAAGTCATCAAAGCTAGGTCAGATGGGCACTATCTGCAAGTTTGGATGTTCTTGTGCATTTCTCCTCACTTCATATCAGCTGGATGCTTTGCTCTCAGCTCTAGCCCTCAGTGGCTATGTTCTTGTCAATGGGCTCCAGAGTCCCTAGGTCTTACCACACTTTGGACCAACCAGCCCTTCCTCTTCATTCTCTCATCTCCAGTCTATGGAATGTGGTTGAACTCAACCCATTTATTCATTGCTGTCTTTCCACCTCTTCCACTCACCAGTAGACCAACGTGGTCACCAGCAGTCTTACATGCCTGCTCATGTGTTCCCTTTGAGTTTCAGTCTTGGAGGGGAGTTTGTCCTAAAGGGATTTGATTGCTTACCTTGATGGCTCCCCAGCGAACAACTTGATCGTTCTTGTAGTAGCTAATCATATTGCCATTTTTGTTTTGGATTTTTTTCCTGCTGGTCTTTCTTTGAAGATGTATCTTCTGTTGCTCTAGCTGTTTCAGGCTGGTCTGCTTGTGTGAGGACTGTTGTTGTTGTTGTCAGGTGCCATCGAGTCGGAACCAACTCATAGTGACCCCATGCACAGCAGAACGAAACAATGTCCAATCCTGGGACAGCCTCACTACCGCTGCCACACTTGAGTCCATCAATGCTGCCACCTGGCCAATCCATCTTGTTGGGGGGTCTTCCTCTTTTTCTTTGACCCTCCATCTTACCCAGCATGATATCCTTCTCCAGTGACTGTTCCCTCCTGACAATATGTCCAAAGTATAAGAGATGAAGTTTAGCCATCCTAGCCTGTAAGTTATATTTATTAATTTTATTTGTGATATTAAAGGGACATTGTAGTTGTTGTTGTTGAGTGCTGTCAAGTCCGTTCCAACCCTTAGCAACTCTGTATAGGGTTTCCAAGCTTCTAGTAAGCTTGAACCGATGACATTGTGGTTCAAACCAACTTTGCAACCCAAACAGAGCCACACCAGGACTCCAAAGGGACATTATAAAACACAAATACAACTGGGCCAATAAACAACATCACAATAAAAAGAGAAAAGACTGAAGTTGTCAAAGATTTCATTTTATTCAGATCCACAATCAAGGTCCATAGAAGCAGCAAGTCAGGAAATCAAATGATGTATTGGGCAAATCTGCTACAAAAGATCTCTTGTGACCCAGTGACACGATATTACAAAATAGTGAACAACTCTGAAGAAAATGAAGTGTGATCTTAATTTATACAAGAGTGAAGCATGCAGTATACATTAAAGCAATGGAAAAAGAACTTTTGTAAATTTTAAAAACTGAATGAGGGTCTAAGTTCAAATAATATTAATCAGATTTTTTTACCTACAGGAATACCCAACAGAACACTCAAAAGTCATATGGAATGCAGAATCAATTTTTATTACTGTTGGTCTTTACTGACTCAATACCAACACGATCCCCCTACTCTTGTGACAATCCAACAAAAAAGTACCCTAAATTTCCAAAATAGTTTTAACATTGAAAACCACAGCTCTAAAATGTTCTCATCATCATCACCATGATCCACATGGCTTACTTTTTTTGGGTGTTTTCTTAGTGCTAGCAACAGTTTTAAGAAACTTGTATGTATTGCATCACAGGTATAATTATGATTTCCATGTTACATATGAGGGAAGTGGGGCATACAGAGATTCAGTAACTCACCCAAGGTCATAGAGCAAGAACATGGTAGAGCTGGGAGTCAAACTTAAAGAGTGAGGAGCCCATTATTCATTACCACTACTTCTCTTTGTTTCTCTGCTGTTGTTAAGTGTCATCGAGTCAGTTCTGACTCATAGCAACCCTGTACAGGGTTTCCAAGGAGCAGCTGGTGGATTTGAACCATTGACCTTTTGGTTAGCAGACCAGTACTTATTCTGTAGTGCCTCACCAGGCCTCCTTGCTTCTCTTCTCATGAATTTTTCCCCCCAACCTATTCCCTACTGAAATATCTAGGTCTGATATCATGGAAAAGACTTTCAGATAATCACAGAAAACTCCATTTTCTTATTCTGTATTGTTTCTTTTTCTAGGCATAAAAATTTAGCAGCAAGATCTCAGCTAGCCCTCAAAAGTGCCCTCAGACTTCAGCTCTTAACTCATCTTCTTGACCCCTCTGATCTTGCTTTTCATCCATGGGCTCCTGACCTCTTTTATCCATTCGAGCCCTATGATAACTAAACCTAGGAAAAGAAGCATAATTTACTGCCTTCCTCCTGCTTTTCCAATTATCCCATTTGAGCCTCGCTAATCTTCTCTTCACCTCTTCTCACCTCACGGAGCTCTTCCGTTTGCTCTGCCAGACCACTGGGTATAGCTATGATAACCGGCTTTTACTCCCAGTGTCCTCTCAAACAAAGGTCCGCTCCAACAAATGGGGTGTTTCTGAAGCGATTAGCTCACCTCTCACCCACAGTTGCTCAGCTTAGCTTGTGGCTCAGTGAGGGTTTCTGAGAGGAGATCTGGAATGCAGCATTCCTTTGCTCACTGCTAACCCTTCTTTTAGCTCTTCGTTAACAAATTCTACTTGGCTTCTCTGCAAGTTGATTGTAGGCTCTCTCACATTGATGGTTCTAAATTAAGTTGTGCAAGACAAGGTCTCCTTTTCCTCTGGGGAATGTGATGTCAAGTAAATAAACATAAGTCACAGAGTCCTTGAAAATCTACTAGTTACTCTGGCAATGATCTCCACTAGGGCCTCATCCAAGGATGACATCCAGCTGTATGTGATACTTTGAAGAGACACGAATACATTCAAACAGGGTCATGCACATGATTTTAATTTGCATGTGCCTATAATGGTTGCTCTAAGGGAATTTTCAAATCAACACTTTGTTGCTATTTTTCCCCACCTCCATTCTCTGTTACTGTTTAAAGAACCACTAACCTTGAGCCCAACACCCAATATCAGAAAGGAAGAGAGAGAAAGAGATTAAAAGATCAGAAAAGAGAGAATGCAAAACATACTTAACTGGTGGGACAGTTTAGAGATTATAGTTTTAATCCAGCAGGCCATTTTAGCCATTCAAACCCTTAGGGAAAACTCAGCAATCAAGAGAGCACCCAATTCCAGTCAAGTCAGAATCAAAATCTGTGATTTCTCCATCATCATGCAGAACAGATAATAAAAAACAAAAACAAACAAACAAATGCATTGCCTGCACATCAACTCCAGTTCATGGATACCTTTTAGAACAGACTAAGAATGTCCTGTTGAGTTTCCAAGGCTATAATCTTTATGGAAGAACACTACCACATCTTTCTCTAGTGGAGTGACTATGGGTTCAAAGTGATCTTGTGAATAGCAGCCGAGGTCTTTAACTACTGCAATACCAGGGCAGTTGTGCATTAACAATGGACCCTGTTCTGGCTCTCCTGTCCTTTCTTCTATTGTCTTTTCCCTTTCTCCTGACTAAAACAAACATAAATACATTAATATAATACTAAGAAGGATTTCTATCACAAATATTATGAGATAATGACCAGCCTGCATGGAAATGTTTTAAGCTCATCTACCAAGAAATACCTTCCTTCAAGCTCACCAGCTACTCCTCGGAAACCCTATACAGGGTCGCTACATGTCAGAACCGACTCCAAGGAATTCCTCCCCTCACCAAGTAATACTGAATGATTCATAAAGCATCAAAAGAAGATGGAAGTCACTGTACCAAGAAGAAATGGTCAATGGTCAGCTGATGTTCATATAACCAAGAGCCAATGATACTGAAGGAAGAAGTCCAAGGTGAACTGAAGACAATGGCAAAGAACAAGGAACTGGGAATAGATGAAATACAAATTGAAATTTTTCAACAAACTGATGTAGCACTAGAGGCACTCACTCATTTATACCAAGAATTTTGGAAGACCACTACCTGGCCTACCAACTGGAAGGGGTCCATATTTGTACTCATTCCAAAGACAGGTGACCCAACAGAATGCAGAAATCATCTGACAATATCATTAATATTACATTCAAGTAAAATATTGCTAAAGATAATTTTAAAAAACAGCAGCCTAACATAAAATAGCCATTTTTAAGAAGGTTGGGAAGACTTAACTGATGACTCAGAAGGCAAGACCATCAACCCAGATGAAGGAAGAAACCATGGCTGAAGTCCAGACACTGGTGGAAGAAGACTGTAGAATTGACATTGATGTTATTACTACTGAAACTAGAGCTCCCACATGCTTCAGTATTTTCAATGTTAAGCAAACATAGTGGCCTCAGCAAGTTTTCAGCTAGATGTGTGCCAAAAGCACTGTATGAAGATCAATGTGATAGCTATGGTTCTGTGTCAACTTGACCGGGCCAAGAATCTCAGTGGTTTGGCAGTTGAAAGGTAGCTGTCTTCCATGACATGATTTGATGTAATTAGCCAATATGAAGATTAAGGTTGGGATTATTGTTGTCTTTAAATGCTGTTGAGTTGATTCCAACTCATAGTGACCCTGTACAGTGTTTCTGAGGACCAGCTGGTGGGTTTGAACTGCTGACCTTGTGGTTTGCAGTCCAGCAACACACAAGGAGTCCATCCTTATTCCCCCACCTGATCCGATTTATGGGAGATTCTCAAGTGTGTGGCATCTTTTACCTTACAAGAGATAAAAGGAGAGAGACTTAAGCAGAGAAAGAAGGACTTACTACAACCGAGAAAGAAAAGCCAGGAGTGAAATGAGTTCTTTGGACCTGGAGTCCTGCACTGTGATACTCCTTAGGGGAACACGGATGTCAAGATGTGTGGAGATCTTCAAAGAATACTGGGCCTATGGATGCTGAAATGAGACAAGGACCTTTATCCAGAGCCAACAAAGAGAAAGTTTTCCCCAACAGCCAGCACACTGAATTTGGACTTTTAGCCTCCTAAACTGTGAGAGAAGAAATTTCTGGTTGTTAAAAACATCCAATTACAGTATTTCTGTTATAGCACCGCTAAATAACTAAGATAATCAGATAGCTCAAGAAAGTGCCCTCAGAACTCAAGCAACATCAAAGCTGACAAAGTTGATTTCATGGAATGAATTGTAACCACGGACAAGTCTTGGATTTATCAAGATAGTGAGGTCCAGAGAACAAGGTCCAATCAAAACAGTGACTTCCTAGGGGAGCTGCTTTGCTGTTACTAGGTGCTGTCAAGTCAGTTCTGACTCGTAGTAACATACGCACAACAGAATGAAACACTGCCCGGTCCTCCGCCAATCTCAACTGATGTTATGCTTGAGTCCATTGTTGCAGTCACTGTTAATCTCTTTTGTTCAGGATCTTCCTCCTTTTTGCTGATCCTCCACTTTTTCAAACATATTGTCCTTCATCTGATTCCTCTTGATAATACGTTAAAAGTACAAGAGACAAAGTTTCGCCATCCTTACTTCTAAGTCTCGCCATCCTCACATCCATACTCCTTCCAAGACAGATTTGTTTGCTCTGGCAGTCCATGGTACCTTCAATAGTCTTCACCAACACCATAATTCAAACGCATCGATTCTTCTATGGTCTTCCTTATTCATTGTCAAACTTTTACATGCATACGAGGTGATTGAAAATACCATGGCTTGGGTCAGGTGCACCTTAGTCCTCAAACTGGTAACTTTGCTGTTGAATAATTCAAAAAGGCCTTTTGCAGCAGATTTGCCTAGTGCAATATGTCATTGGATTTCTTGACAGCTGCTTCCATAAGCATTGATTATGGATTCAAGCAAATTGAAGTCTTTGACAACTTCAATCATTTCTCTATAGTAAACCATATGATTGATTAAAAATGACCAAAACCAGTCCAATTCAATTCACTAATGTTTAGGATATCAATCTCTATGCATTCCTTTTCATTTTTGACAACTTCCAATTTTTCTAGATTCATACCTCATACATTATTAATACATGTTTGCAGCTGTTTCTTCTCATTTTGAGCAAATGAAGATCCTGAAAGTTTAACTCCATTCATGTCATTAAGGTCACCACTACTTGAAAGGAGCTCTGGTAGCGTAGTGGTTATGAATCAGGCTGAGAACCTTAAGGTCAGCAGTTCGAAACTACCAGCTGTTCCGCGGGAGAAAGATGAGGCTTTCTGCTCCCATAAAGATTTACAGCCTTGTAAACCCTGTACAGGGTCGCTATGGGTCGGAACCAACTCCATGGTACATCACAACGATCATGACTACTTGAAGAAGCGGTTCTTTCCCAGTCATATTTTGAGTACCTTTCAACCTAGGAGACTCATCTTCCAGCACTATACCTGACAATGTTCTACTGCTGTTCATAAAGCTTTCAGTGGCTAACCATTCAGAAATGGTCCACGTTTCCTTTTTCCTAGTCTTAGTCTGTAAGTGCAGCTGAAACCAGTTAATCATGGGTGATACTGTTGGTATTTAAAATATCAGTGGCATAGTTTCCGGCATGACGTCAACACACAAGCCACTACAGTATGACACACTGACAAAGAGTGATAGAATCTGCTAGACCATTTAAATTCAAGGCAGAGAAGTCAACTCAGGAAGTTATGGCGACTGCTTTTTGATACCCTGAAAGGGTAATTTTGGTAGATTTTCTTCAAGGATACACAGGAACTTGTTATGATTAAGTTTTCTGGAAATGGAAAACTGCATTAGTGAGAAAAGTCCAGGAAGGTTTTGCCGAGGATTTCTTTTTCCATCATGACAATATACCTGCTCATTGTTTGAGGGTAGCAAAGGCTGTTCTATGAGAAGTTCATTGAGTAACCTTACCTATCCACCCTGCAGCTCTGATCTTGCCTCTTCTTTTTGTTCCCCAAACTCAGAGACAATTATAAAGGAACACAATTTGAGTCCTGGTTGTTATTGTTAAGGGCCGTTGAGTTGATTCCTACTCATAGCAACCCTGTATAGGGTTTCTGAAGAGCGCCTGGTGGGTTTGAACCACCGCCCTTAAATCCCTTAAAGAAGCTAAAACTACCATTTTGTAAATGGTAAAACTACGTAGTGTAAATTAAAGTGCACAGAATATTTCAAGGAAGAGTTGTTGTTATTGCTAAGTGCCATAGAGTCGGTTCCAACTCATAGCGACCCTTTATAGGGTTTCTGAGGAGTGGGTGGTGAGTTTGAACTGCCAAATTTGCAGTTCAAATAAACCTTGCAGTCCAGTGCTTACCCTACAGTACTACACCTTCAGAAGTGTATAGAACTAGATGTCTATATGTTGAGCTATGTTGAGAATAATAGCTTCATATTTTGATATTTTTGTTTAATCAAGGTTTCTAAGATTTCGTAGCAATACCTTTTCACTTCTCCATATATTTGCTCATACTCTAAGTAGTTGTTGTTGTCAAGTGCCATCGAGCACCTTGCAGTTTGAGGCTTACACTACAGCGCCACACCAGGACCCCATAGTGTCCATTAAGCCATGGCATTTCTGTACATAGTATATAGATCTACACCAGATTGCAAGTTCCTGAAGAGTAAGGCCTGTGACTGACGCATCTTTATATTCAGCACATCACTAAGTGCTAGTCAGTCTGCCTGTTAGTCATTCTGAATATTCAATAAGGCATGGTTGACTGGCTGACTAAAGCTCATCGCCTTTGGAAAGTTGTTGGAGTGATAGAATGATGGTGTTTTCTTTTCATTCGTCTTCAAGTTACAAACTCAGTAGCCAGAGCATGTTATATAGATACTTTCAGCTTGATATCTTGGGAAACCAAACTCAGGTCCTTGTCCCAGCTGCACTGACACAACCTTTATGTGTATGAAGTATCAAAAGTGATAGGTCATTACCATCATCATCATAGTTTTTAGTCTTTCTCACTAAACTATGAGATGGAATGAAAAGCTACATTATTACTCAAATTATCCATCTTTATCACTATAATGTCTGGTCCATTGGCACTCAATAAATATTTTGTACATCAAATGCCTCTTAGAGTTTAATATGCTGTTGTTGGCATAACATGGAGTAGTTTCCAACTCAAGTGACCTTCTAGCACAGTGTAGAACCATCCATAGGGCTCCGTAGGCTGTAATCACTACAGGAACTCAATACCAAGCCTTTCCTTTCATGAAGTGCCTAATGAGTGTAAACTGCTAACCTTTTGGTTAACATCTGAGTGTTTATAGATGAGATTTTGTTACTTACATAAGGCACAAAATTACTAAGAAAAACTACTAACCCGTTGTTGTTTTTTTAATGTTCACAGAAATGGTTCTAGAGTTAATATGTTTAAACTATTATTTTTTATATTTAATCATAGCAATAATTTTTTTCCTTTAAAGTGTGTTTTACAGACCTCCTACATCAGAGTCACCTCGGGAATAGATAGATAAGTAGGTAGGTAGATAGACAAAGATACATAGATAGAGATAGATAGTTCCCCCTCTCTGTGGCAGTGTCTGGTGACCTACATTTTTAACAAGCACCACAGGGGTTTTCCAAGGTAAACTAAAATTTCAGGGCTTGATCTAGAGTGACAAGTGAGAGAACTGTCATGGGAAAAAAACCTGATGAAACTCTGACACTTAATTCTTCCAAAGAGCCAAGGAATTCTATCCCTAAGATATATAATAGATTCCTTTTATTGTGAATAGCTTAGATCCAGGATATTGACAAGTGAACCTCACAAAATCATTTCTAATTATATATTATAAAACATATATTCTCCATCATCTCTTCAAATTCAACATACACAGGAGCAAAACACTAGGCTAGTCATTTCTCTGCTTCTGATGAAGAAGATGTGAGAAGTTTGTCTTCCTTTTTAGCTTGTTTATTCTGTTAAATAAATCCAATATTCTTAAATGTCTGCATAGTGAAATACACATGCTATATGCTTTGGGAGAAATTCGGATGATCAATAAACCATATGTGAGAAGCTCACCACCCAGTATGTGTGACAAGAAGGAATCACTAGAAGAAAGGTTATAAGGCCATGTTTATTAACTGCATGAAAAAAATAACATTTGGGTATTTTGAGGAGACTGATCATTTCAAGAGCTGGAAGTGGTATTTGAGCTGAATCTCAAAGAATGGGAAAGCTTTAGAAAAGCAGGAAGAAATAAGAGCAGTACAGACAGAAGTTAGAACGACAAGAGAAAATTTAAGATGAGGAAGGGCGAATCTGTTTGCTAGGAGTGAACATTTAGTCAAGAAAGGTAAGGAATAGAAGAGTTAGTTGGAGTTCTGTTTTATGGAGCGTTTTATTTCCATACAAAGAATATTTCAGACATTTTCTTATAGGGAAGGAAGTATTATTTCAACAAGATAAATCAGTTGGCACTTTAGGATGGCCTTTAAAAAAAAAAAAAAAGTGAATTAGGTAAACCACTTAGAAGACGACTGCAGTGTGCCAGATATGAGATTAAACAAAAACCACTTTAATAATGCTAGGAGTCTTTATTGTTGTTGTTGTTTTTGTTAGGTGTTGTCAAGTCAGTTCTAACTCATAGCGATTGTATTCACAACAGAACAAAACACTACCCAGTGCCGTACCATCCTCACAATTGTTACCTATGAGACCATTGCTGCTGCCAGTGAGTCAACCCATCTCATGAGGCGTTTTCTTCTTTTTTTTTGCTGACTTTTCATTTTACCAGGCCTGATGTCCTTCTTCAGGAACTAGTTCCTCCTAATAACATGCTCAAAGTACATGAGACAAAGTCTCACCATCCTGGCTTCTAAGGAGTATTCTGGCTGTACATCTTCCAACACAGATTTTTGTGTTCTTCTAGCAGTCCATGGTACTTTTAATATTTTTCTGCAACACCATAACTCAGATGCATTGATTTTTCTATGATCTTCCTTATTCATTACACTTAGAGTCTAGCAGGAATGAAAAGGAAGAAAGAAATGTAAAAGATAATGTGAAGAAACAACTGACCAAAGTCAGTGGCCAACTGGAAATGGGGTGCAACAAAGAGAAAACAACCAAAGATAAGCATCCTTTTAAATTTTCTATGTACGTATTACTATATTCAACCTTTTGTAGACAAAGCCAGTTTCTTTGAGTCAAAGCCCTGCTGATGCATTTGCCATTGACTTGTATCAACTTCAGCCAAAACCTGCATGAATATTCAGGGGTTTTTCTGTAAGGTTCTAATGTGCAATATTACCAGAGGTGTCAGATTATACTTGTTGAGAGAAAACAGTTAATCTGGCAAAAGCCAGGCCTTTGTATGAGTGGTAAGCCATATCTTGGACCATCTGCCATTTACAAGATGTTTGCTGGGTCAGACGTAAGCAAGTAACCAGTAAAAACAAAACAAAACAAAAAGCTCACATTTCTAAGATAGATGATAAATAGATCGTGTGCTGTAGTGAATTACTTAAAATGGCCTTTCTGTGTGACTCCCACAAAATGTTTGCGTGGTACTATACAAGTACAGTGTTAATAGCCCATCAAAGGAATTGGACAGCCTGCTAAGAATGCAAATAAGGTACATAAAACCCTTGTGAGAGTGGGACAATGCAAATAAGTTGTATGGAAACCTAATGAGGGGATTGGTCAATGTTTCTGTCCCACTAGGTTTAGAAAAGAGAGCCATCAATTAGTCTAATGGACCAATGGAACATGTGGACATCAGTCTCCTTGACTCTGAGACTAGAAGAACTAGACGGTGCCTAGCTACAACTACCAACTGCCTTGAAAGGGATCACATTAGAGGAATTGGATACAGTTCATGAAAATGTGGAATAAAACTCAAAATTATTTAATAATAATAATAAGACCGGGTTTACTGCTCAGAGAGATACTGGAGGAACCTGAGACAATGGCCCTCGACCATCCTTCAGGTCTGGAAAGGATTTGCCTTCCTGGCCCAATTTTCAGCCAAGCGGTAAATAGGTTTATAGGAAGGGGACAACAACACTAATAAGGTATGCTCACCATGGAATGGTCAATCATTCCAAATCAAAAGGGCAACATATGCATAAGGACAAAGTTGGGACGGGATAGGAAACTGGGTGGAATGGAAACAAGAACCAGAGGGAGGAAGCAGGATAACTGTTGTTGCATGGAAGGGATTTTAATCATTAAGATGAAGCAAAGTGTATGATTTGTTGAATGTAAAGCTGATGGTCTTGTCTGTAAACCTTCACTCAGTTCACAATAAAAAAGTTTTTTTTTTTTTTTTTTTAAGGATTTCACCAAAAGAGTCAAAAGAGAACCCACAGACTGAGGGAAAAAATTGGCAAAAAAAATATAAGAGAGGGAGCCAATCCCAGAATGAGGGGAGGATGTACCTAACACCAAGAAGAAGAGAAGGGAACCATGTATACCCTTTGGACCCAGGGTCCCTGCACTTAGAACCTCCTAGGCCTAGGAGAGAGATGAACACCAGAAGTGGTGACAGAGAAACGGCAGCAGCAGAACTACAAAAATGGCCTGAGCTTGTGTGGTACAAGGTGATTACAGTAAGCTTGTTGACCCACAGCGTGAGAGAACTGACCTCCTTTGAGTTGAGACTTGCTGTCAGAGTGGGGTGCCTTTAGGCACTTATTAGCAGAGCTAAATAGTTTTGTAACACTTGCCTGAGCAGAGCAGAGACCAGGCCAAGGAGCCAAGAGACTACAGGCTAGAAAGAGACCTGCAAACATGGTTGAGAGAAGGTTGTCCTGATTGAAGAATTGTATCCTAGTCATTCTTTATCTTCACTTGCAACCTGTTACTTCCTAATAAACCTCATAACTGTCAGTGTTGTTGTTGTTGTTGTTAGGTGCCATCGAGTCAGTACCGACTCATAGACCTATATGCACAGCAAAATGAAACACTGCCCAGTCCTAGGCCAACCTCACTATTGTTACCACACTTGAGCCCATTGATGCTGCCGCTTTGCCAATCCATCTCGCTGAGGGTCTTCCTCTTTTTCTCTGACTCTCCACCCTACCAAACATGATATCCTTCTCCAGAGACTGGTCCCTCCTGACAATAGGTCCAAAGCAGGAGAGACAAAATTTGGCCATCCTAGCCTCCAATGAGCACTTTGGCTGCACTTCTTCCAACACAGATCTATTTGTTCTTTTGGCAGTCCATGGCACTTTCAATATTCTCCTCCAACAACATAACTCAAAAGCATCAATTCTTCTATGGTCTTCCTTATTCACTGTCCAG
>NW_006408705.1:2113071-2116875 GCF_000296735.1 Chrysochloris asiatica
AAGATTTCAATTTTTATTCCACCAATTCCTGGTGCCTTGTTCTTTGCCAATTCCTTCAATGCACCTTGGACTTCTTCCTTCAGTATCATTGGCTCTTGAACTTATGCTGCCTCTTGAAATGGTTGAACATCAACCATTTTCTTTTGGTACAGTGACTGTGTATTCCTTCCATCTTCTTTTGATGCTTTCTGCATCATCATTCAATAATTTGTCCAGAAAATCCTTTATTAACGAAAGTCAAGGCTTGAATTTTTTCTTCAGTTCCCCCAGCTTGAGAAAGGCTGAGAGTGTTCTTCCTTTCTGGTTTTCTGATTCCAGATCTTTGCACATTTGGTTGTAATATTTGGCTTTATCTTCTCGAACTGATCTTTGAAATGTTCTGTTCAGCTCCTGTACCTCCTCTTTTCTTCCATTTGCTTTAGCATCTCTATGCTGGAAAGCAAATTTCAGTGTCTCTTCTGACATCCATTTTGAACTTTTCCTTCTTTCTTGTCTTCTTAATGATTTTTTGCTTTCTTCATGTATGATGTTCTTGATGTTACCCCACAACTCTTCTGATCTTCTGTCTTTAGTGTTTAATGTATCAAATCTGTTCTTCAGATGATCTCTAAATTCAGGTGAGATATATTCAAGGTCATATTTTGGTTCTTGTGGATTTGTTTTCGTATTCTTCAGCTTTAGTTTGAATTTGCATATAAGCAACTGATGGTCTGTTCCACAATCTACCCCTGGCCTTGTTTTGACTGATGATATGAAGCTTTTCCATTGTCTCTCTCTGCAGATGTTGTCAATTTGATTTCTATGTATTCCATCTGGTGAGGTCCATGTGTATAGTTGTCTCTTAAACTGTCTAAAGAAGGTATATGAAATGAACAAATCATTGATTTTGCAGAATTCTATCATGCAATTTTCAGCATTGTTTCTATCACCAAGGCCATATTTTTGAACTACTGATCTTTCCTCTTAGCTCACAACCTTTGCATTCCAATCACCAGCAATGATTAATACATCTTGAGTGCATGTTTGATCAATTTCAGAGTGAAGAAGTTGGTAGAATTCTTCTATTTCATCCTCACTGGCTTTAGTGGTTGGTGCATAAATTTGAATAGTAGTGGTATTAACTGATCTTCCCTGTAGGCGCATGGATATTATCCTATCACAGACAGTGTTTTACCTCATGACTGATCTAGATATGTTCTTTTTAACAATGAATGCAACACCATTCCTCTTCAATGTTTCATTCCTAGCATAGTAAACCATGTGGTTGTCAGATTCAAAATGGCCAATATCAGTTCATTTCAGCTCACTAATGCCTAAGATATCGATGTTTATGTGTTCTATATCATTTTTTACAATTTTCAATTTTCTTAGGTTCGTATTTCGTACATTCCATGTTCTGATTATTAATGGATGTTTACAGCTGTTTCTCTTCCTTTTGCGTTGTGCCCCATGGCAAATTAAGGTACCGTGGGCTTTTCTCCCATGGGCTTTACTCCATTTGTGTCATCACGGTCAACTCTACTTTGAGGAGGCAGCTCTTCCCCAGTCACATTTTGAGTGCCTTCCAACCTGAGGAGCTCATTTTCCAGCACCATATCTGATAGTGTTTCTCTGCTATTCGTAAGGTTTTCAGTGACTAAATATTCGGAAGTAGTTCGTCACTCCTTCTTCCTGGTCTATTTTCACCTGGAAGCTCATCTGAAACCTGTCACCATGGGCAATCCTGCTGCTATTTAAAATACTGGTGGCATACCTTTCAGAATCACAGCAACTCACAAGCCATCACAGTACGACAAACTGACAGACGAGTGGTGGATAACTGTCAGTAGGTCTGTGAATTCTGTTTGTCCATTACAAAGAACTATCCACCCCGGCAGGAGAATGAAGCGTACTGTGAGAGGAATGGCTGGTGTCAGAGAGATTGGAGAGAGAAGTTATGTCTGCCTTCTCCCTCACAACAATCAACCTTGGGCTGGTGATGCTCATAATGACTTTCCTTCCTCCTTGTGAAGTTAGACAAGGATGTCTGATGCTTCCACGACAAAATTTTTGCAGATAGATAGATAGATAGATAGATAGATGTTGTTATCGTTAGGTGCCAGTGAGTCGGTACCAACCCATAGCGACCTTATGCACAGCAGAACAAAACACTGCCTGATCCTGGGCCAACCTCACTGCTGTTGCCATGCTTGAGTCCATCGATGCTGCCAGTTGGCCAATCCATCTCGTTGGGGGTCTTCCTCTTTTTCTCTGAACCTCCACCTTACCAAACATGGTAGATAGATAGATAGAGTCACAAAGAAATGATCAGCATATACAATGTTTCCACACTGTAGTTTCCACACTGTATTTGATTTCCAAGAGAAGAAAATGCAAGTTATTCTTGAGGCTTAATTACTCAATTACTCAGAAAGAGAAGAGAAAGCAGACTCTCTGGCTTTTGAGGGAGATTCATTGTGTTCCAACTCAGAAACCATGTAAAAGAGGTTCTTCTGCTTCAATGATGAATGTCTGATAAAGTTTGAAACTAAGGAACTTGAATTAATGAGGTCAAATGAACTAGGTTGACATGGCATTAGCCTTCCATCCCAGAGACAAAATAACATGATTATCTATGGAATGTGTATTCTCTGAGGTGGGGGGGTGTTCAGAAAATGTCTTAACATTCCTGTTGATCAAAAAGCATATATTTGATGCAGAAGACGGACCCAAGGGACATTGTAGAAAGTGGCTGGTGAGCACTTTTGGACAAGGTGATACACTGAAACTTCAGTTCAGACTTGGGTAAAACTGGAGAGAAATAAGTTGTTAATAAACATCTCATCATAGCCAGGAAAAGGGGATAATTTCCATCCCTGAGTGTGATCAGAAAGAAAGAATCCATGGAGGCTTGTGTGCTTGGCAGAGGTGGAGAGATAGCCCGTCCATCAGACTGACTTGGTGAAAGATCTCTTTTTGTGGTGGGTGTGGCAGACTGAGTGCAGAGCATCATGACCATGTGTGTGAGGAGGCGTGGTAGTCAGCGGTAGAGGTAATCAGAGGAGAGCAGCAGCAGAGGCAGATGCCATCTAAGGACCCTGTTCTTGCCTGCCTGGCATCCAAATTTCTACCAGCTCATCACTAATTCTGCCATGCCCACTTCCTGTCCAAGGGTTAGAGGTTTATATACAGAGTCAAGGAACCTTAGCTAGAAGTGCGAAAACAGCAATGGTGCCTGGATTCTTCAGATAACTCTAGGGAACCACCAGGACAGACACTGTCGCATGGAAACAGACAGATCGAACTAGTCATGATGACAGTGCTGGCTGGTACTTGTTGTTAGCTAACAACACCATGACTAATGTTGTTAGCTAACAACACCATGTCAGCTTGTGGCAACTCCATGCACAATGGAACAAAGAACTGCCCATTCTTGCACCATCCTCATGATTGGTGTGAACTGGGGTATTTTGATCAATAAGGTTGTCATTGACTAATTTTGAAAGTAGATTTCCAGACCTTTCTTCCTAGTCTGTCTTAGTTTGGAAGCTCTATTGAAACCTGTTCCTCATTAGAGCACACCCAAGCCTCCATTTGCACACATCTTGTAGTTATGTAAGAGGGGGCTTCAAAATGTTCATGGAAAATTTCTATTACTTTTTAATTCTACTTTTCTATGAACTTTTTGAAGCCCCTCATATGAGACGCATTGGTTGGGAATCAAACCCAAGTCACTTTCAGGAAAAACAAGAATTCTCTCACTGAGCTACCAATGTCTCCGATGTTGTAGCTTTTAAGTGCCGTCAAGTCAGTTCCAACTCATAA
>NW_006408705.1:2117165-2124349 GCF_000296735.1 Chrysochloris asiatica
AACTCGAAGTGACCCTGTGTAGGGTTTCTGATGAGCAGATGATGAGCTTGAACTGCTGACCTTGCAGTTAAAACCAACCTTGTGGTCCAGTGTATTAACCCACAGCGCCACACCAGGACTCCAATGGCAGACATTTACTGAATGCATATTAGGTGTCAATTACTATACTCAGCTCTTTACAACCTCTGCTGTTTTACATTCTCACAAGGATTTTATAAGGTATGCTCTCCATTTCACAGATGAGAAGACTGAAGTGGAGAGAAATTAAATATCTTGGCAATATTTATATAAACTTGGTTCCTACTCACTGTTAGGTGGCTCGCCCCATTTTTATACCTGAAGAAGAAACTCACTAAAGAAATGGAAGCATAGATTAACTGACTCTCCCTCAGGCTAGAGGCCTCTCCCTTAAGTGCTTACACTTACAAACAGATATTTTTAAACATAGCCTGTCTACAACTAAATGAACATCATTAGCTTACCTTTCTGATAAGGTGAAGGGGAAAAGTAGATTGGCCTCATCATAGGCCAGAGCATCCCCGTAGACATGAAAAGTGTCATAATTTTAACATTGTTATTGGCTTAAGCAAAATTTACACTGGTGATGAAAAAAAATAAAGGAAAAGATTTATGAGATGTAAGATAGAAAGATAAACTCTTGTCCCTTAGTGGCTGTTAGAAACATTGCTAAAATAGCATAAATGTGTGAAAGATGACATGATTATTTTGCATTTCCACTGGGCATTTCCTACACTGTAAGAATTCATAGGGGCAGAATTGCAGAGTGAAGATAGTAGAGCTGGGGGGAGAGGGGCAATAAAGGGAAAGCAAGCAGATTCTCCTTCACAGCCCACTGACTGAGCCCCAGTCTGGAATGGATACAAGGCAGGTAGATGTGGCACAGAGAACACACCCACTGCCTAAGGTATAACACCTGCTAGCCCACTATTTCCTACCTACTAGCCACCTGCTCTTAGGGCAGTATCAGTAGCAATACCCAATCCTATGTTTCATCAGGATTTGGCGGTGACAAGTCTGTTTGAGTCTTCTGGTCTTCCACAAACTCTGGAAAATGAAAGGGCAATCAGGGCAAACAAGAGGAAACAGCTGAGGTTCTTCTATCCATCCCAAACACCTCCATAAACATAAGCTTCCACAAAGTTAGTGCTACCAAACTGGCCTCAAGGAACCATGGGAAGCTTTATAAAAGAGAAAGGGAATAAAAGACCAGAATGTGGTTTAATGGAAAACAACTTGAAATCAATCGTGCAGCCAGCCAGTACATTTGAAGGCCCATTCACAGAGAGTTAGTCATGGTATAGGCTGCTGAGTCAGACCCAGGTTGCAGTCACACAAAGGTCTGGGGGTTAAATGAGGCAATGTGTCTAAAACTCTCAGACCAAGCAGTCGGTAAAGCTGAGTTTTGATCTCTGGAGACACATGAGATCAAGTTTGATTTTAATAGGATAGGACAGAAATTATTGAGGAAATAAAAGATTTGCTCATCCTATAGTGACATCAATCATTTATTCTTCTTATGGTGCTTAGAACAGTGTCTTAGACTGTGTTCTATAGAGAAGCAAAAGGAGTGAAGCTTATGTATGTGTATGTGTATGTGTATATGTATATGTATATATATATATATATACGTGTGTGTGTATTTGCTGTTGTTGTTGTTGTTTAGTGCCATTGAATTAGTTCCAAGCTCACAGTGACCCTGTATAGAGTTTTTGAGGCTTTAAATCTTTGCAGGAGCAGAAAGCCTCATCTTTCTGCAGTTAGTGGGCTCAGACTACCGACCTTGTGATTCACAATCCAGTGCTTATCCTCTGGATCCACCTGAGCCCTATACACACACAGACACACACATGTACATATGCACAGTCTACACACACATTTATTTGTACATAGAGAGAGGACAGGCAGAGAGAGAAAGAGACATGAATTTATCTCAAAAAAATTACTCACACAGTTGTAGAGACTGGCAAGTCTCAAGTCTGGGGTCAGATGTCAGTCTGGAGGCTTCTCCTCTCTCACATAACTGCAGGGGCCGATGAACTTAAGATGAGCAAGTAACATGGCAGGCCTCTGGTTCAACTCCAAAGAACCAAAGGTCAGATGATGATAATCCAGATTTAGGATCCAAGTTAAGAAAAAAGCCTGAGAACTTTGCCAGAGCCTGCGTATACAAGTATTGTATATTGGTGCAGGCCACATTCCCAAGGAAACTCCCTTTCAATTGACTGGCGGCTCCTCACAGATTTCATCATGGTGGTGATCATATTATATGAGATCTCAACATGGGTGATGACTATATCATAGCTGCCAAACCACTGAGAATTATGACCCAGCCAAGCTGACAAACAGCTTTAACTAACACATACAGGGTTATGCACCCTATGGATCTGCAATATGAAAACCAGCTACCTGGGTTAGGTTTTCACTCTGTGTATATCATTTGAATGGACCCATCATTCTTCTATACATATATCAAGTTGATTAGTTACGTAACATCTGCCTATAACTTTGGGAGTTGTTGGGTGACACGAATGGTTAATTGCCTTGGAGGAAAGGGCTGGCAAATTGCTTCCAAAAGGCCTCAATCATGAAAATCCTAAGGAACATAGTTCTACTTTGCAACACATGAGGTCAGAATGAACTTGAGAACATCAATTAAAGGAACCAAAACCAAAGCCACTGCCATCCAACTTATAGCAAACTTGTTTAGGGTTTCCAAGATTGTAAGTCCTTATGGGAGCATAAAACTTCAACTTTCTCCCCTGGAGCAGCTGGTGAATTTCAACTGCCATACTTGTTGGCTTGCAGTCCAGTGCTTTTTCTACAATGCTACCAATGCTCCCATATGTAAATAGATGGCGTACACAAATTGTCTTGAGACATGCTTTTAGTGATTTGGACCATTTTATTGTTGCTACCTTTAGGTGCCATCAAGTTGGTACCAACTCATAGCGACCATATGCAAAACAGAATGAAGCACTGCCTGGTCCTGTGCCAACCTCACAATCATTGCTACACTTGAGACCATTGTTGTGCCAATCCATTTCGTTGGGGGTCTTCCTTTCTTTCTCTAATCCACCACTTTACCAAACATGATATCCTTCTCCAGGGATTAGTCCCTTCTAATAATATATCCAAACTATGAAAGACAAAGTCAGACCATCCTGGCTTCCAAGGAGTATTCTGGCTGTACTTCTTTTCAACACATATTTGTTTGTTCTTTTGCCAGTCCATACTTTTAAGATTCTCCTCCAGCACCATAATTCAAATACATCAGTTCTTCTATGGTCTTCCTTATTGATTGTCCAACTTCCACATGCATATGATGTTATTGAGACTACCATGGCTTCAGTCAAGTGCACCTTAGTCCTCAAACTCACATCTTTGCTCGTCAACACTTTCAAGTCTTATGCAGAAGAAGATTTGCCTAGTGCAATATGTTGTTTGATTTCTTGACTGTTGCTTCCATGAGTATTGGTTGATGCAAGCAAAATGAAGTCTTAACAACTTCAATCTTTTCTCCATTTTTCTTGATGTTATTTATTGGTCCAGTGATGCAGAATTTTGCTTTCTTTACATTGAGATATAAACCCATACCAAAGACTGGTCTTCAATCTTGATCATTAAGAATTTTAAATCCTCTTCTCTTTCAGAAAGCAAGGTTTCATCACCTGCATATCACAGGTTGTTAATGAATTTTCTTCCAAACATGATGCCATGTTCCTCTTGCTATAGCTCAGTTTCTCAAATTATTTGCTCAGCATAAAAATTGAATGGTGTGGTAAAAGAATACAACCCTGGTGCACACCGTCCTAATTTTAAACCATTCAGTGCTCTCTTATTTTGTTTGAACAACTGCCTCTTGGTCTATGTACAGCTTCCTCATGAGCACAATTAAGTGTTCTGGAATACTCATTATCCTCAATGTTGTCCATAGCTTGTCATGATCCACACAGTTGAAAGGCTTTACATACTCAATAAAGCACAGGTAAATATCTTTCTGATACACTCTACTTTCAGCCAAGATGCATCTGACATCAGCAATGATGTCCCTCATTTCATGTCCTCTTTTGAATTCAGCTTGAACCTCTGGAAGTTCTCTGTGAATATACTTTTACAGCCATTTTTGAATTATCTTTAGCAAAATTTTATTTGCTTATGATATTAATGATATTGTCCAACAATTTCTGCATTCCATAGGTCACCTTTCTTTGAAATGGGCACAAATGTGGATCTCTTCTGACCAATTGGCCAGGTAGCTGTCTTTCAAATTTCTTGGCATAGATGAGGGGAATGTGTCCAGTGCCATCTCAGTCGGTTGAAATATCTCAACTTGTATTCCATTAATTCCCGGCACCTTGTTCTTTGCCAATACCTTCAATGCACCTTGGCCTTCTCCCTTCAGTATCATTGACTCTTGATCATATGCTACCTGTAGAAATGGTTGAACATTGACCATTTAATTTTGGTATGATGACTGTATGTATTCCTTTAATTTCCTTTTGATGCTTTCTGCATCATTCAATATTTTGCCCATAGAATCCTTCAATATTTCAAGTCGAGGCTTGAATTTTTTCTTCAGTTTCCTCAGCTTGACAAATACTGAGTATGTTCTTCCCTTTTGGTTTTCTAACTCTATGTATTTGCACATTTTGTTCTAATATTTGACTTTGTCTTCTCCAGCTGACCTTTGAAATTTTCTGTTCAACTTTTGTAGCTCCTCATTTCTTTCATTTGCCTTAGCATCTATATGCTGGAGAGCAAGTTTCAGAGTCACTTCTGACATCTATTTTGGTCTTTTCTTTCTTTTCTTCTTAACAACCTTTTGCTTTCTTCCTGTATGATGTTCTTGATGTCATCCTATAATTCTTCAGGTCTTTGGTCTTTAGTGTTAAATGCATCAAATCTGCTCTGAGACGCTGTCTAAATTCAGGTGAGATATGCTCAAGGTCATATTTTGGCTCTCTTGGACTTGTTTTAATTTTCTAAAACTTAGTCTGAACTTGCATATAAGCAGTTGATGGTCTCTTCCAGTCTTCCCTTCCCCTGGTTTTGGCTGATGATGTACAGTTTTACCATCATCTCTTTCCAGAGATGTAGTCAGTTTGGTTCTGTGTATCCCATCTGATAAGGTCTATGTGTATAGTTGTCTTTTATGTTGCTTTAAAAATGTATTTGCAATTAAAATGTCATTGGTCTTGCAAAATTTTATCACGTGATCTCCAGCATCATTTGTAGCACCAAGGTTATATTTTACAACTACTGATCCTTCCTCGTTCTTTCAAACCTTTGCATTCCAATCACTACTAATTATCAATATACCTTACTTGCCTGTTTGATCAATTTCATACTGAAGAAGTTGGTAGAATTCTTAAATTTCATCATTACTGGCTTTAGTGGTTGGTGCGTAAATTTGAGTAATAGTTGGTATTCCTTGTAGGCATATGGATATTATCCTATCACAGACAGCATTGTACTTCAAGACAGATCTTGAAATATTCTTTGTGATGATGAATGTGATGCCGTTTCTCTTCAATTTGTCATTTCAAGTATAGTAAACCATGTGATAGTCAGATTCAAAATGATCAATATCAGTCCATTTCAGTTCACTAATGCCTAGAATATCATTTGCGACAATTTCCGATTTTCCTAGATTCATGCTTCATACATTCCATGTTCCTATTATTAATGGACATTTACAGCTGTTTCTCCTCATTTTGAGTTGTGCTACATCAGCAAATGAAGGTCCTAATGCTTTACTCCATTTGTGTCATCATGGTCAACTCTACATTGAGGAGGCAATTTTTCCCCAATTGTATTGTGAGTGTCTTCCAAGCTACAGGGCTTATCTTCAGGTACTTTATCTGACAATAGTTTGGTGTTCTTCATCATGGTTCAATAATCAATATTCTGTTGCTGATAGTGTTCCACTGTTATTCATAAATTTTTCAATGATTAACTATTCTGAAGTAGTTCATCTCTCCATCTTCCTAGCCTGTCTTTTCTGGAAGGTCAGATTAGTCCTGTCCACCATGGGTGACCCTGCTGGTATTTAGAGTACCGGTGGCAAGCTTCCAGAATCACAGCAGCATGCAAGCCACTGCAGTATGACAAACTGACAGACAAGTGGTGGATAGAGTTCCTAAACATGTTAAAATGAAGACCACATGTCAGAAATCCTTGGTTGAACAGCACATCACTCTCATAACTCCTATATTTGACCAAGAAAGAGTTTGGGGCACTGTAGTCCATATTTAAATTTAGCTGCAAATGAAAAAAGAGTTTCTACAATTCTACACTTTCTACTATAGAGAATGGTGACTGCAGCAAAAGTAAAAATAGATACTCACACCACTGTTTGGGAAAATCTAAATCTGAAAATGATCATTTTTATTTACATGCAACCAAATAAGGACATTGGGAAAGCAATGACTCACCAGTATTCTATTATTTACCTGATTCCATCATAATGTGGGGTATTCTTTAGAATGAGACTTGGTGATGGTGGTGGTGGTTATGTGCCATGGAGTCAGTGAGACTTGGATATTCTAAAAGTTGCCTGACCTTAAGTTCCTTATCTGAGAAATGGACCTAAATACAGACCATTTATGGCTCTGCTCCAATTCATGTTTTCAGAGCTTTCAAAACCTCAAGTACAGGTAATCTCTGGATATAAATGAGATCAGTTCCTTAACTGTTTCTTTAAGAATTTGTACAAAATATCAGAACAGGAGTTTACAGTTCTTAGTTTGCCTTGCTTTACTGCAAGGGAAGGCTCAAAGTCTTTTCAGTGATTTAAATGCTGCACATGCAGCAAGGGAAGATGATTGTGATGAAAAATAGTTGTGAGTAGGGATTGGTTCAGTTATTTCACAGTGAGGTCAAATTTACAAAACATTAAAGGGCAAGTAGGAGGTGTCTGTAAGTCAGATATTTGTAACTCAAGGACTGCCTGTATATGGAAAGAATACCTCGCATCTGAAAGAAAACTTTGGTTTTTAAAACTCTTTCACCACCCATTTGAGCCAGCCTCAAAGACTTGATAATCAGAACTCAACTTGTTGTTGTTAAGTACCGTGGAGTCGGTTCTGACTCATAGCGACCCTGCACAGGGTTTCCGAGGCTGTAAATCTTTACGGGAGCAGAAAACCTCATCTTTCTCCCAC
>NW_006408705.1:2126179-2160345 GCF_000296735.1 Chrysochloris asiatica
ATTCCATTGGGTCACCTCTCTTTGGAATGGGCACAAATATGGATCTCTTCCAATCAGTTGGCCAGATAGTTGTCTTCCAAATTTCTTGGCCTCCAGTGCCACCTTACTTTCTTGAAATATTTCAGTTTTTATTCCCTCAATTCCTGGTGCCTTGTTCTCTGCCAATTCCTTCAGTGCACTTTGGACTTATTCCTTCAGTATCATTGGCTCTTGAGCATATGCTAACTCTTGAAACAGTTGAACATCAACCATTTCCTTTTGGTACAGCGACTCTGTTGTATTCCTTCCATCTTCTTTTTATGCTTTCTGCATCATTCAATAATTTGTCCAGAGAATTCTTCAATAACTAAAGTTGAGGTTTGAATTTTTTATTCAGTTTCTCTAGCTTGAGAAATGCTGAGCATGTTCTTCCTTTTGAGTTTTCTGATTCCAGATCTTTGCACATTTTGTTGTAATATTTGGCTTTATCTTCTCGAGCTGATCTTTGAAAAATTATGTTTAGTTCTTGTACCTCCTCATTTCCTCCATTTGCTTTAGCATCTCTATGCTGAGTTGTTTTTTTTTTTAAAGGGAGAGCTAAAATGAATACAAAGAAATACTGTTAACTGATGGCACATTGAAGGGATTGTAATCATTGCAAGGAAACATAATAAATGATATGTTGAATATAAAATTGATGATCTGCCCTGTAAATGTTCACTCAATTCACAATAAAAATCTTAAAAAAAAAAAAAAAAAAAAGCTCTTTCACCTACATGATGTCATTTGATCACATTTAATTCTCTAATATCTTCAAGGCAAGCTATTTGTAAGCATGTGGTTGTCATATTAGAATATCATTGTACTGTGGGTCTTTTTGTAAAGACAAGATGAATCACTACTGGGTAGGACAAAAGAAACAATGAAATTTAAAGATTTAAAGATTAAGCTCTCTGTGAACATATCACATGACCCTATATATATTGATGTTCTTATAAGTGCCAAAACCCAGTAGAGAGGTTTGGAATGTGTTTGCAGCCCAGGTGTGTTTCTTCTTTGTGTTTTTAAAAGACAGTGTAAAGAGAGTTAGGGAATGTTCTAGCCTTTTGTTTTGAAATTTCCGCTGCTTGTTGTCTAGTTGTCTGCTGACTGTGAGCTTGGCCTGTTTGCTTTCAACAGACTGCACAGTCTTTAAAATAAGCAAACTTCTATGACAGTTTGACTTATTTTGGATGTGCAAAGATGTTTACCGAGCTTCTAAGACTTGAAAATTCTGTCTACATTAGTGTGACACAGTAAGAGTTTAAAGAGGAATGCTGTCTGCTGTCATGTGTTTCAGAAAGTGGCATAAGAAAAACTGTTCAAAGACCACTGAGCCCAATTTCCAAAGATGGAAGACATCTCATTTATGCTCCTAGTAGCCAGATTATCATTGGACCAGAGCAGGATGTAAGTCCTGCATTCAGGGGCAACATTTTCTTGAGAGTTGTGAATAATTGCAATCTGGAGGTGCTGTCAAGTTAATTTCAACTCATAGTGACTGCATGTGACAGTAAAACTGACCCATAGGGTTTTCTAAGTTGTAATTTTCATGGGAAAGAGCCCTGGTGGCACAGTGGTTAAGTCACCAGCTGCTCCGCAGGACAAAGATATGGTCTATGGTTGTCTGCTTCTATAAAGATAGTTGTTGTTGTTGTTAAGTGCCATCGAGTTGGTTCCAGCCCATAATGACCGTGTATAGGGTTTCCAAGGAGCAGCTAGTGAGCTTGAATCGCCAACCTTGCAGTTCAAATGGCTTTGCAGTCTGGCGTATTAACCCACAATGCCAGATTACAGCCTAGAAAACCTATGGGGTAGTTCTACTCTGTCTTATGGGATCACTATGAGTCAGAACAGACCCAATGGCAACGGATAATCTTAATAGGAACAGATGTTGTTGTTAGGTGCCATCGAGTCAGTACCGACTCATAGTGACCTTATGCACAGCAGAACAAAACACTGCCCGATCCTGGGCCAGCCTCACTATTGTTACCAAGCTTGAGCCCATTGATGCTGCCACTTTGCCAATCCATCTCACTGGGGGTCTTCCTCTTTTTCTCTGACCCTCCACCCTACCAAACATAATATCTTTCTCCAGCAACTGGTCCCTCCTGACAATATGTCCAAAGTATGAGAGATGAAGTTTGGCCATCTTGGCCTCCAAGAAGCACTCTAGCTGCACTTCTTCCAACACAGATCTGTTGGTTCTTTTGGCAGCCCATGGCACTTTCAATATTCTCCTTCAACACCATAACTCAAAAGCATCAATTCTTCTACCGTCTTCCTTATTCACTGTCCAGCTATCTAGCCAGGTCCTTTTCCCTCAGAACTGCTGGTGGGTTCACAAGCCATCGCACCACCAGAGTCCCTTATAATTGCAATGTGTTTTAGATATTAACTTATCATAGCAAAATAATGAAATAAATGAGGATGACAGCTACAGTATTGTTCCACTCCTTTTCTGTACAGAGGGGATGAGCTGAAAAGCAGTGTCAAGGGCACTATCATCAAGCCAAGCAGCTCACCTATCTGCCTCTGACCCCCACCCCAGCTATTCCTGCCTTTGTTCAGCGTAGCTCACCCTGCAAAGATCCTTCCCAAAAGAAGGCTGTGAAGGTGAGCAAGTCAGGGAGTGTTGGGCAACAGAACATCAAACAGCAGGTCAAAGGAACTAAAGGTCAGGAAACAAGGGTCCTGGTCCTGTCAGCCATATTTATTCGTAGGACTTTGGACAAGGCATTCGACGACCCCTTTCATCGGTGAAATTTGGGGGTTGAACTCAATGTTTAGACTAGGTCCCTAATGGATCTTTTTAGTAAGGAATGTGTAGGGAAGGTATGAATCAAAACTTGATTATCCCCGTTAGCTGTAAATGAATAAACCTGTGAGATGGTGTAATAGTAATCTACAAGGATTCCTTGTGAAGGGTTGGAAAACTATATAGAAATGTAGAATTGTATGTAGTGTATAGCATGAGTGGAGATACATGAAGCAGTATAAACTAGAACACATGTAAGAAAGCCCACCCACGTTCAAAAGCAGAAAACACAAGCTTTTGAAATGAAGCCGTGCCCCATTCCGTCGTACAGTCTCTACTCATAATAATGTAGCACCTTGTGCACACAATTAAATGTCAGCCACAGAAAACATTCCCCTTGGCTTTGTTGTTCCAGAACAGGATTCTTTTGTCCTCAATATAATGGATACGCAGAAACAATGATAGAACAGAGATTTTTTTTTTTCTAAAGCGATGACAAATTCACTGCTGCTTCCTCCCTTCCTCCTTCCTCCTTCTCCCCACCCCCCAAAATAAATCATTGTTCCAAAAAAAAAAAAAAAAAACCGTTGTCTATTGTCCGCGGAGATCAAGATCTGCCTAGGAACAGCTCTGGCGGGCGCCGCAGCGGCTTCGAGAAGCCGGTAGGTGGCGCACGAAGGCAGCGCAGGCCCGCGCGCGGGCCGGTCGCTGAAGAAAGGGGGGTCTTGCGCCCCCAGCCTCCCGCCGCCGTCTTCAACCCCCTCCTCGCGTGCTAATTGCTGGATACTCTACTGGGACTTCGGTTAGGGGAAAGGAAAGAGGGAATGGGAGGCGGGGAAAGGAGGTGGGGAATCTGGTTCCGAACACACAAAGCCCCCAGAGTCTCAGCAGCCCTGGAGCGCCCCCTCTTTCCCACACTCCCTTCCTCTCTCTCGCCTTGGGCTTCTGCGGTTGCACCAGACCTGGACCCGGCCCTAGAAACTGACAGACTGTGAGGAAGAAATGGGGACCTGGGTGCTGGGGCACTTCCCACCTCAATTCACTCATCCTGGACGTCGGAGCCCAAGCCTACCCCAAGTGTTATTCAGCCTGATGTAGGGTTGCCCAAACCAGCGTGGGGGGAGACGTGATCTGCTCTGGGTACTAGTCCCCAAGCCACAGGGTCAGGGGGCGTCCATCAGCAAGCCTCTTTCCAGGGGGAGCCTGGGATCCTTCCTTTTGTCGGGGGCTGGAGCTGTCAGTTCGTGAGAAAACGAAAGGGCCACGCGGTCGTGTGACCTCTGTCTGATATAACATGGTGTTAAGGATCCTGATGTCCCTAAAGTCACTGGCAAGTGAGGTTTTGTGATTTGGAGATGACCCTAAACTCCCCAAACCTCTGTCTCAGAGCTAGATAGTGGGAGCAATTATACTTACCTCGTAGGAATGTTGCAAAGATTTTTGAAAAGTGGGCTGAACTTAGCTTGAGGTCTGACATAGAATAGCTATTATTATGAACAACCTGGACTCTCCTCGGGGTGTGTGTGCATGTGCTTGTGTGTGTGTGTGTGTGTGTGTGTGTGTGTGTGCGTGCGCGCGCGCCTGTGATTTGCAGCTCTTGAAGCAGATTTGGCATCAATGCTGCTTAGACTGAGAAGAAAGACTTCTAAGAGAAAAACAATGGCACATCCTGAGAATGTTTTCTTCTAACACAAGATTCTATCTGTTTCTCTACTGTTCTCAGCCTGCCCCTGCCACTGTGGTTAATTAGGTCCACCTCTTCTCCCTCCTCTCCTTAGATGTACATCTTCAAGCCCCTTCCTCATTTGGAGAGTTCTGAGACAGCAGTCTCACATGGGCTCTGGTATCAGACACACCCACCTTGGGATCCAGGCTCTGCCATTTTCTGCCTGGGAAGTTGGTCAAGTCATTTAACCTTGCTGAGTTTCAGATGACTCATCTATAAAATGGTGGTCAGGATACCTACCTCACACAATTCTCATGATGACTGACAGAGACAATGCTTACTATCGCTTAAGTAAATTTTATAGTTTACAGTTGAAGTTAGTTTAGATCACTGAAATTTCTACAGACAGCTGCCAAAGGTGAACCGAACAACTTCTGACAATTATCTTCTCTACGCCCATCTGAGTCCAAAAGGTTTATTTCCCCTCCGGTAAAAGAGCAGAAATCCAGTGAGGGCACATTCTCCCCAGAGCACCATAGGTATAAGTCAGACACTTAAATAGGCTAATTAACTCTTTTGGGCCACCATTTTAGAGCAATACTCTAGTCAGAAGGTTCTCTGGGGATGAGCCTCGCTATAAAGTTGCATTCTAAATCATGGTGTGAGCATGGCTGATTGGCGACTTCTTAGCACTCTCTACATGTGTGATGCTAGCCAAACAGGGATGAGGTGGTTGGGGCATGGCATTGAGCCACCATCCATTTAAGACAGGTCAGAAGCTATTGGACCTTCCCTAAAAGGACATTTGGGCATTTCCATGAGCAGAGAATTTGTGTCGCTCTTAGGAGAAGCTGAGGAACTGAGCAAACAGATTTCCATGGGCAGCAGTAGGTCCAACAGGCAGCCCTCAAACTGGCTTCCTGGTTCTCTCTTATGTAGTCTCCTCCCATACCAAGCACCACTGACCTATAAAAACAACAGAATATTGTGAAATGACAGTGTGTGACTTCAAAGGCTCGGACATAAAAGACATTGTGGCTTCTTCTCAGCTCTTTCTTGTATCACTCACTCTGGAAAAAACTAGCCACCATGTCATGGGAACACATAAGCAGCCCTATAGAGAGATCCATGAAGTAAGCAACCTAGGTCTCCTACTATGAGCCAGCACCAATTTGCTAATCATGTGAGTGAACCACTTTATAAACCGATCTTCTAATCCCAGTGTTGCCTTCAGAGGACTACAGTTTCCACTGACATCTTGGCCTCACGAGAGGTCCAGAACCAAAATCAAGTAGCTAAGTCATCATGAATAACAGACCTACAGAAATTGTGTGAGTTAATATTTATATCGGCGCTGGATGGCAAGGTCAGTTTGAACCACAAGGTCGGCAGTTCAAACTCACCAACTGACTTCTCTGAAACCCTATACAGGGTTGCTATGGGTAGGAATTGACTCGACAGCACTTAACAACAACAACAATCCTCTTATAAATGATGCATAAATAATTAAATACAGCAACACTTAAAAAGGATCATAGGATTTCCATGGGGCAAAGTGGGGCTGATAGACAGGATAGGTGCGCCTTTCACTTGACCAGTTTTGCTGACTTCTAAATGTGGTGCTAAGGAGCTCTGGTAGCGTAGTGGTTATGAATCGGGCTGCTAACCTCAAGGTCAGTAGTTCGAAACTACCAGCAGTTCCACGGGAGAAAGATGAGGCGTTCTGCTCCTGTAAAGATTTATAGCCTCGGAAACCCTGTGGAGGGTCACTATGAGTCAGAACCGACTCCACGGTACTGAACGACAACAATGTGGTGCTGGAGTACTGGTGTGGCACTGTAGGCTAATGCATCTGACTGCAAAGTCGTTTGAGCTGCAAGGTCGATGGTTCAAGCTCAGCAGCTGCTCCTTGGAAACCCTATACAGGGTTGCTACGGGTCGGAATAGACTCAATGACACTTAACAACAATAATAACAATGTGGCGCTATTAGAAGACCCCCAACAAGATGGATTGACCAAGTGGGAGCATCGATGGACTCAACCGTGGCAACAGTAGTGAGGTTGGCTCAGGATCGGGCAGTGTTTCGTTCTGCTGTACATAAGGTCGCTATGAATCATTACGGACTCGATGGCACCTAACAACAACACCTGTGGTGTTATAGGATCAGCCCTGGACTGCGAACCACAAGGTTGGAGGCTTAAATTCACCAACTGCTCCTCGGAAACCCTGTATAGGGTCGCAGTGTGTAGAAACTGACTCGTCGTCACTTAACAATAACATCATATACATTTACCATAACTGAAGGCCCCATTTCCAAAAGAGCAAGGAGAAAACCTCAAGCTACAGGCTCCCAGCAGCATTGCCTGAGGGCACTGGTAACCTTTATTTTGGAGTCCTGGTACGGAGCTGTGGGTTAATGTGCTGGACTGCAAAGTCAGTTTGAACCGCAGGTTGGCGGATCGCTATGGGTCGGTGCTAACTCAATGGCATTTAACAACAACCACCTTTGTTTTTGTAAAGGATTGAGAGCAAGAGCAAGAGCAAGAGCAAGAGCAAGAGCAAGAGCGGGGCATTTCCTCCCCTCCTGGCACCTCCTCCCAGAGTGAGTTCTGGCACTAGGCCCAGGTATGAAATCGCCAGTGCCCTCACTGCTTTTCCATCCTTCTCTGAGTGTGTCTGTTCTGACGTGCTGCTTTCAGCCTGTTGTGGGGGAAGTGTGAGCACACAGAAGGAAGCTACGTCAGACCTTTTGCTCTTCATGCTACAGAGCTGTTACTAAAGAGCTTGCAGGTCCAGTTGGAGGAGACAGGTTACTATGACCTGAGGGTGTAGACCAGAATACTCCCTGGCTTAGGTGTGAAAGCAACAGTGAGCAGCTCACTTTGCTTTCTTCAGACATTTTCCTGGTCATTTGCAGAACCACGCATTAACTCACTGCTGTGGAGTCGATTCTGACTCATAGTGCAATCCTATAGGACAGAGTAGAACTGCTCCCTAGGGTTCCTGAGCCTGTAAATCTTTATGGGAACTGGCTCTTGGTCTCTCTTGACTTTGAGTTCCCCTTCCCAGGTTTACTCTCAATAAACCTACCTGCTGTTGAAGCCCAAAAACAAATCTTAACCCACTGTGCCACCAAGGTTCCCGTTTTACAGGACTTTGTTGTTCAGAGTCTTTGTTGTACAGAGACTCTATACAGGGTTTCCAAGGAGCAGCTGGTGGTTTTGAACTGCCGACCTTAGGGTTAACAGTCCAGTGCTTATCTTACAGTGCCACACACAGAACTGGCCATCTATAAATAGGATTGTGTGATTAAGCCCATGGCTGACTCTCTGCACCAACTGACACTAGTAGGGGGTCTCACACATGTCTTTAGAATTAGGTGTTTAATTCAAGCAGAGTAAATTAAAATGCTGCTTGTTAGTTGATTCCAATTCCTGGCAATCCCATATGTAAAGAGTTGTTGTTGTTGTTAAGTGCCATTGAGTCAGTTTCAACCCATAGCAATACTGTACAGGGTTTCCAAGGCTGTAAATCTTTACAGGAGCAGAAAGCCTCATCTTTCTCCTGTGGAGCATCCCAATTGTAACCAGAGCTCATTATATAAAGAGTAGACCCGCACTATAAAGTTCTCAAGGATCTGAACTTCCAGAATCAGATCACCAAGTTTTTCTTCTGAGTCTCTTCTGGGTGGGCTCAAACCATCTTCCATTATGTTAGTGGCTGGATGATTAACATTTGTGCCACCAGCTGTTCCTAATTAAAATGCTAGAGAGTAAAATGGGCTGTCCTGATGTGGCGCTGTGGGTTAACATGCCAGACTCTAAAGCCATTTGAACTGCAAGGTTGGTGATTCAAGCTCACCAGCTGCTCCTCTGAAACCCTATACAGGCTAGCTATGGGTCGGAACTGACACGACAGCACTTAACAACAACAAAGTCTTGGGCTGATCAAATACTATTTGGAATCCTATGGTGGTGGTGTGCCTTAGAGCCAGTTCTGACTCATAGTGACCCTGTATAGGGTTCCTGAGGCTGTATATCTTTACAGGAGCAGAAAGCCTCATCTTTCTTCCATGGAACAGCTGGTAGTTTCGAACTGCTGACCTTGAAGTTAGTAGTCCTACTCATAACCGCTATGCTACCAGAGCTCCTTTGGAATCCTAGAGTTCCTTGAAATATTTGCCAGTGAGTATAATGTGTCTGGAGTCTTGGTGTGGTGCTGTGAGTTAATGCACTGGACTGCAAAGGCATTTGAACCACAAAGTCGGTGATTCAAACCCTCCTTGGAAACACTATACAGAATCACTATGAGTCAGAACCGACTCAATGGCCCTTAACAACAATATAGTGTGTTAATTCATTTTTTGTTACGTCTGAATAATAGAAGTCACTTTTTACAGCATTCACCTGGAAGTCTGTTGGAAGTCCCCGAGGTCTAGGACTATGGCAAAGTTAGCCTGTTGGAAAAACATAACCTGTTGAAACCATCCTGATCCCCTATGCTCCATTTCTTGTTTTTGATGTGATACTAAGTTTCAGCTTTTTTTATTTTTTCAGAAAGTTTTATTTCTGCTGTATTTTTAGATTCAGAGGTATTTATTTAAGGTGAACAAATGATGCAGCATACACAACTGCTGGGACTGCTTTTTAATTGAGAACAAAAAGGGAAATACCTAGAACAAGAATATACAATTACCACATTTATTGTTTTCAGTGAATTTTTGTCAAGTTTGTTTATCTTATTGCTAATGTGATGATGCAGCAATCCTTGGGAAAAGAATAACACTTGAGTTAAAGAACGAATCTTGATAAAAATGGAAAACAGCTAACCACAGCCCACAGAGGTCTTCTTTGGAGAGAGCTCTTGTAGAAAAACCACCTCATGCTTCACAGAAGAAGATGGTACTGTCATTTTTCCATTTAGAGTGCCAGAGTGTTCCTGAACAAAAAAAGGCCCCAAGGCGTTATCAACTCATCATCTATTTTTTTATGTGATTTCTATTTTCAGGACCTTAATTTCCTCACTCTCTGTTTCTGATACATCTGGCCATGGGCACCTTCCACTTTGTTCCAATCATATTCAATGTGACCAGCCGCCTACCTAAAGGGTTCACCATGTTGACTACAGATCAGACAGGCAGGTGTTTGCCCACCCACAGATCCAGAGGAAGACTTCAAGGATCTACCCACTCAAGACTGATATGATGACAGGTATACAGAGTCTGAAGAATGATACGTTTATTCTGATGATCCAAAAAGGAAGTGATAGACTGCCAATGATATAATTGAGCCCTGAATAGTGTTTAAAAAATAAAACAAAATATTTTTTTGTTTTGCTGGAATTTCTGCTGGTACATAGTGCACATGTCCCAATGTGGGACCTCACCAAAAATAGCTATGTTGTGCTCAGAAATGTAAATAGCTCAACCATCAACTTTATGTTGTTGTTGTTGTTAAGTGCCCTTGAGATGGTTCTGACTCATAGCAACTTTGTATAGGATTTCTGAGGCGCAGCTGGTGAATCTGAACCACCAACCTTGCAGCTCAACCTTGCAGTCCAATGCATTATCCCACAGTGCCATCATTGGTGAATGATGTCTCTCTAAACATGTCTTCCAGCTCAAACATTCTGCAACTTAGATTGTAAATGACTCAAAAGTGATGGTAATATTCATTAATTCAGTCAGACATTCAGTAATTATTTCAGTGCCTATTATGTGATAGGAGTCCTGGTGTGGCACTGTAGCATAAACACTGTACTGCCAATTGCAAGGTTGGATGTTCAGATCCACCAATCACTCCTCGGAAACCCCATACAGGACTGCTATGAGTCGGAACCAACTCAACAGCACTTAACAACAGCATTATGTGCTAAGTACAGGTATATGTTGATGACTCCCTGTTCACAGTCTGTATGTAACCCACAACCTACCCACAAACCAGTATAGATATACTAGCAAACTGCATACAATCTGGGAAATACATGAGGTGGATTCAAAAATAGGGAATAACATAGTATGTCTATATAAGAAGAAGAAGGAATGTCCACTCTAAGCAGAAAACACTTAAATTCACATCTGAACAGTGTGAATTTAAGTCAAGGCTAGCCATGTGTTAGAGTGGGGAGTGTTATTGTTCTAGAAAAAGAACACAACGTGAGCAAAGACCCTGAAAAGGGGGAAAAAGAAAAAAAAAAACATGCTGTGGGTAAAGAGTAGAGCTTTATGGATTCAGACCTTTATAGACTAGAGAACATGCTAGAATCACAGCCTGTCATGGTTTGATTGGGCAATCTAGTCTGGCCATCTATCCAGTTCTTAAATCCCCTTCGCAATACATACTTGAGTCTCTTCAGCAAGAGGAAATGCACTACCTCTTGAGGTACCCACGCCATGGTAGGTAAAAAATGTGAATTTGTTCCAATTGAAGGAGGCTGGAACTGAAATCATGAGTAGTCGTCACAGCCCTGCAGGATTTCAAGTTGAAATAGAAGAAGTTACTTAGATAACAGTATTGACCATTCTTTACTATGTGCCAAGGGCATGCAGCGAGATTTCAAGTTTGTCATCCTTTTTGAGGGGGAAAGAAATGATGATGATAAAAACAGTTCTCACAAATACCCTCTGTTTTTCTATTGTATCAAAATTCATGTCAGAAGCCTCGCAAGCCAACTATTACAAAATAAGGTTAGTTGTACCCTTGCACGACAGCCGTGTGTTTGGGCTGCAGTGGTGAGGTGGGAGGGACTTTCCTGCGGTGCATCATGTAGAGGAAGACCTCCATCACCACCAGCTTCCACAAGAGGCTTTAATAATGTGCATTACTAACCTGATTAAGTTGCCCTGTGGTGAACTGAGGTGGAACAACTCCAAGGAATGGGCCTAAGGAAGCTCAATGCGCTCTCCAGAAGATCCTGCCAGTTCACACCACTAATAAGATGAGGGTAACTAAGTATTCATTTGCTCCAGGGTACATCAAGAAGCATAAGTTTCTATTTCCTAAGGTGGCACTTCCAACTTATCAAGCTACAGACCATCCTCTAAGGTCATTTATGAGCTATATTGTGTGGTAACTATTGAGTCTCCCTATCAGAAATAGCCTCCAAAAGATTTGAGGCCATGTTACGGGCTTATGATACTGTTCAGGATGTAAAAAAGTATTGACCAAGATTAAATGCTAACCCCCACACCCAAAATTCTCTTGGCAGCCAAAGAATTTCACCACTGAAATGTGAATAAAAGCCTCCATTAAATTTGCCTCCTCAGATTAGTCTTCTATTGCCTAAAAATATCAAAGCAATAGAAGAATAATGAAAAAGAGAGAGAATATTTTGATGAGACTGGCAAATGGAGTGTGGTGCCAAAGTGACATCTGGTCCCAGACCCAAATATTAAAAATCTACAAACCAGTGCCACAAATATCACAGCCAACTTTTTGAGCCAGTTCGTGAGAATTGCTTGTTAGACCTGCTTCATACTAAAGGATAAGACAGGTTCACCAACATGCCTTGGAATACAGCCAGCCCACCAGGGCTGCAGGGATGTTCGCTAGCTGACCAAATGTCAAAAAGGAATGTCAACAGTATGCTCTTGAAGTTGGCCTGCACTGAGCTGAGGTGGGACAACTACTAGGAATGGGCCCCAGGACCCCTTTCAAGACTTCTTCAAGCATGACTTTTTGTGATGACTTCTTGTGGCAGCTTGGCAGAGAGAGCAGCTAACAGACCTTGCTGGCCAGAAGCAAAGAGAAATGGAGCAGATCCTTCTGAGCAGAGGCATTCACTGGCTAGCGCTGTGAGAGGGCCCATCTGGAAAGAGCAACAGGCCCTGTGAGCAAGGATTGAAACTGAGCCACAAGTTAGTCCTTACCTTTTATACAACATATGAGTAGAAGCAACAGTCAATTGTTCATTAGTGTTGGGTAGTGGTTTGGCACCCAGGATCTAGAGACAGACTGCCTGGGTTCAAACTCTGACGTTAACATTTTCTAGTTGTTGTTGTTTATTAAACCTCTCCAAATTCATTACTTTACCTCTAAAAGGGGGATCATAATTCTGCCTGCTTTATAAAGGAACCAATGATGCTATGTTACCTGTTAGACAAGTGCCTGGCACACAGTAGGTACTCGGTAAATGTTAGCTATATTGTTATCGGCTGCTAACCTCAAGGTCGGCAGTTTGAGACTACCAGCTGCCCTGCGGGAGAAAGATGAGGCTTTCTGCTCCTGTAAAGATTTACAGCCTCGGAAACCCTGTACAGGGTTGCTAGGAGTTGGAACCGACTCCATGGCACATAACAACAACATATTGCTATCAATCTTTGTGGCTCCTCACAGAGAAAAGGAGCTCATAGGATAGTTGGTCTGTGTTCATGTAGCTGCCATTTGCTACAGAACACTGAGGACAAATGAAGAATTTTTCACTTCAATTTTCTCCTCTATCAAATCCAAATAATAACACTTCATAAATTTTATGAGGATTGATTAGATAATTGGCATAAAATGCCAACAATGGGCCCTGGAATATTGTTGGATTTCAATACACGGCAGTTACTATTAATAATAATGTTATTATTGGCAGCACTGCCTAAGATAAGTTTCTGTGATGATGGGAATGTTCCATATCTACTCAGTGCATTGCAGTAGCCACTGGATACTTGTGGTTCGTGAGTACTGGAAATATGGCTAATACAACTGAGGAACTGAACTAATTTAAATAGTCATCTGTGGCTCATGGTTAATGTATTGAACAGCACTGGGTGGTTTGCTCAATACCCATCCTGTTCTCGCCATATCCTTCCTCTGTGCATCTCATGCCCATCTAATTGCCCACTAGGATACCTCTACCCAATAGGTGGCAGGTTGGTGTTGTGGCATAATGGAGAGAAGAAAAGTCTGCAAGTCTACAGAGACCTCCATACTGATGCCAGCTCTGCCAACTATTCTTGGGCAAATCCTTTAACCTCATCAGGAAAGGCTGATACTGAGGTGAGTTCAAGGATCCCACCAATAATGTGATCACTAAAGGGAGGAGATAAGAATTATCACACAAATTCTAAGTACTGTGGGTTGCATTTGGTTGGTTGGTTATGTGCCATGGAGTGGGTTCAGACTCACAGCGACCCTGTACAGGGTTTCTGAGGCTGTAAATCTCTACAGAAGCAGAAAGCCTTAACTTTCTTCCGCGGGCCAGCTGGTGGTTTCAAACTGCTGACCTTGCGGTTCGCAGCCCAATTCGTAACCACTACGCTACCAGTGTTCCTTAGCTGTGTTTTAAACAAACAGATAAACAGTTGCGGTGGAGTCTATTCCAATTTGTAGCAACCTATGTGTGTCAGAGTATAATTGTGTTCCATGGGATTTTCAGTGGCTGGTTTTTCAGATGTAGATCACCAGACCTTTCTTCTGAGGTATCTCTGACTAGACTCAAACCTCCAATCTTCTGATAAGCAGCTGAGCACACTGACTTTTCACCAACCAGTGGCTCCTGTCTATGGTGATTTTCCTCCCCAACTTAAAAGTGGGTGTATGTAAGTTTTGGTATACAAATGATTATATGTGAATATAAAATAATAATAATAAATTGAATGAAGTCAAGGAAAAATTAACCTTGAGGCAAAGAAAAAGGACTTTGATGAAAAAGAAGGTCTGTTCTAGCAGATTCTCCTACCGCATCCCTCTGGAGATGTCACCAGTGTTGTGAAAATGAAGAGTCTGGGATATGTTTGACTGCTAAAGACCTTGGATACCCATAATGTGATTTATTGCCTCCAGATGAGTACAAAGCTCAAAGGAAATTCCAAAAAACAGTAGATCTTCTCTTAAAATCTACCCTGGGCAGAAGGAGCTGTGGCAAGGAGCCTAGTGGACTACATTCTATCTGCGGCTCTCTAGCTAATCAGCTGACTGATCCACACTTCACCTCTAACTTCTCTGAGCCACAGTTTAATTATCTGTACAGTGAATTTGTTAGACCCTACTTCTGTAAGTTGAAAACTTTTGTGATTATGCCCGTTGTTTTTGTTGCTAAGTACCCTTCAGTCAGCACTGACTCATAGAGACCCCTGGATAAGGTTTCCGAGGCTAGCCATCTTTGTGGGAGCAGAAAACCTCATCTTTCTCCCATGGAGCAGCTGGTGGGTTCGAACCACAATTTATGGTTCCCAGTCCAGTGTTTATCCTACAGAACCACTGCCTTCCCAGTGATTATGCTTAGAGTCCAAGACATTTCCAAGATGTTTTTCTTTGTCAGGAGCTTGAAATGTGAGAAATTACTGCAGCTGAATCAGGTAACAACTTGCACACACACACTCGTTTTCTATTACTCCTACATCAGGTAGACCATAGCTCAGTCTCTGTTTAAAGCAACTTAGAAACTGAAGAGATGGGATCTCATTCGATTTTAAGCCTGATTTTGATCAATTAGCCTTGACAGAAACCAAAAAACATTCTAGTTTTTCTGTTTTTTAAGTGGTATTTTGAAAAAGCAATTCTTAAAGCCATCAAGCTATTGATGGTGGTGGTGTAGAGAAAGTGAGAGAGAGAGAGAGAGAGAGAGAGAGTGTGTTACGGCAAAGTGAAAAATCATACCAGCTGCCTCTATAGATGGTGAAATCTAATACACACTATTGCCATTTGGCATCAGCTGATTCATAGCAGGAATAAAACAATAGTGGCTTTCAGAATAGGAAAATCAGTGGCTAAAGAAAACTATCCCAGATAACTAAGTTTATTTATCTATTTGGCTCTCAATCACCTTTCCTTCACCATTTTTATTAAAGTCTCTAAGTCTGCAAATTACTTTGAACTTCAGTCCCTCCTCCATTGCTTCTTCCAAAACTGCTGAGTGATAAATAGTTTTTTGTGCCCTCCCTGCTCTCGCCCCCATTTCTTCTCACATTCCGCTCTTTCCAGGTCCATTCATTCTTGAGAGAAGGGTCAGAATCTTACTCACCTGGCCACTGCCTGGAACATGAACAGATAGTCTTGGCTTTTGAAAACACCTGAGTATGAGGTCCATAGGCACACACACACACACACACACACACACCCCTCATTCAGACCACGAAGTCCCTTTGAGGCAGTACTAGCTGGACCTTGAGCCCCAATAACATCAGGATGACAGTTAAGAGACTGTAAAGCTGGCCAAGTCCATTCTCCATGCTGGCTTTCCACGCCACAGTTCCCTCCAGCAGCAGGCTGGTTACACCAGGCACACGAACAGTTGTCTGTATTTCTACTTCCTGGTGACAGTCTGTCCTACTGACCTCCCTGATCAGCAGAGGAACTTCTCCTTTGTTGGGGCCCTTACAACTAACTTTATGGTTCTTTTATTAGGTGGAGCAAAGGTTAAGCACTCAGCCTTTCGAACCCACCAGCTGTTCTGTGGGAGAAAGATGTGGCAGACTGTTTCCATAAAGATTACAGCCTTGGAAACCCTACGGAGCAGGGTTTCTCCTCTGTCCTATAAGGTTGCTGTGAGTCAGAATCACCTAGACAGCAATGGGTTTGGTTTGAGTTTTATTAGATTGGTTAGTGCTTTAAATAAAAAAGGAAAAGACGTGGCATGGTTTCCATAGAATTCCAGTTTGGAAAACAAGAGAGTAGAAGAATTTATCCAGAGTCATTTTCTGCTAAAAGGTTGCAAAAATACTCAGGCACCATTGAGACATGGCATAGTCTTCACCCTGGTTTAAGAGATCTGGAAAGGGATCAAAAGAGAGAGAGAGAGAGAGAGTAAACAACATGCCCAAGATGTCACATAGCTAGTTTGTAGAGCTCAGGACTAAATAAAACCTAAAACGACTGACTTCCTGGGATCTCTCTTTGTCTGTTTCTGTCTCTTTCCTCATCTTCAAAACAGACTTTGAGGTGGAACCAAGGAATCAATGCAACAGCCACTATCTTGAATGGCACCATGATGTTTAGGTCTCTGCTGGTGCAAATGGTTTGTGCTCTACTACACAAGCTTGGTTGTTCAAACTCACCAGCTGCTCTTTGGAAACCAGGGTCACTATGAGTTGGAACCGACTCAACGACATTTAACAACCATAACAACTAATTGAAAGCATAAGACTGCTAGGTCAGTTTGAACTGCAAGTTCAGCAATTCAAACTCACCAGCTGTTCCTCGGAAATGCTATATGGGGTCACTATGAGTCGAAACCGACTCAATGGTACTTAACAACAACAACTAATCGAAAGGTTGGAGATTCAAAACCACCCAGCAATACCATGAAAGAAAGGTTTAGCAATTGTCTTCCATGAAAACGATAGCCAAGAAATCCCTATGAAACAGTTCTACTCGGTAACATGTGGGGTCGCCGTGAGTTGGAATTGACTCAAAGGTAAGGGGTTTGTTTTTTGTTTTGGTTTAGGAGAAACAGTAAATATTCAGAAGACAGAGAGAGAACAGACAACCTGTTTACTAGCTCTCCTCTATTTCCTTTAAAAAATATTCTGTATTTTAGGGTTGCCCAGGAAATAAAGAAAAATAGATATCTTAAAAAAGAAAGAGGAGGGAGGGAGGAAGAAAGGGAAAAAAAAGTACTTGAGTGTGTGTGTGTGTGTGTGTATACAAAATAACCGGATCATATATTGTCTTGGAGTAAGCAGCCTTCCTATTGAATGGAGCATGTAAAGTGATTACCTTTGCCTTTAAATCCCTTAAATATCAGACTAAGAACAAATGATTCACTTCTACCACAGACACTGTGTCTCTGCTCTTCCCTGTGTTCTGTAAGATCATCCCATTTCCTTTTGGCTTCTCTTGGCTCTCCCCTAACTCACCCATTCCCTTGCCAAGTCATCTCTCTTCCAGTATTAGTCATTCTAATAAACACTTCTAATAAACACAAACCCTGTAAACCAATCGAGGATGCTACTTTTGGCTCCTATGCTGCCTTTCGGAAAGACCAATACCTGCATTAATTTTGTCATCTGTCCTGGAGAAACCCAGCTGAGATCTCTAACACATTCTGCTGCAAGCTGCAATATAATGGACATATTTAGTGTACATCCTCTGGTTAAATGGAATCTGCATTCCTGAGTGAACTAAAACTGCTTAATTATTAATACATCCCCCAGGGATTGGTGACATTTGGGATGATTTTACCATGCTGTAGATATTAGATATTTAACAACACAACATGTACGGTGGTGTATATAATTCAACTCTTTAGTGGAATAAAATATCTCATATTCATTTTTACTCATAAGCTACATGGATTAGTCCATGAACATTCAAAGGCTGGTGGAAATGGGGGGGGGGGGGGAGAGGGACGGTAGGGGGAAGTTCCGAAAGAATAGGATGGATTGAAGCTGGGGTAATAGTATAGGAAAGGTAGAAAGAGATACCATGTATAGGGTTTCCAAGGAGCAGCTGATGGGTTTGAACTGCTGACCTTGAGGTTAGCAGCCCAAAGCCTAGTCCACAGTGCCACCAGATCTCCTTTTTTGCACTCCAGCCTTTCTTTATTTCTTGGTGGCCCTCGACGGAGTTTCTGACTCCGATTTCAACAGTTGTTTCTTTGTCTTGCATTCTTGTTCAGGATCCAGTGTTCCACCACAGAACAGGGGAGAGCCCATTTGCACAAAAATGCTATGCATATCCCAGGACTGGTTTGTAGTGTATGGCCTGGAGATGGAGTTATTGATGGCTGTTTATAAGAGACAAAATAGAGCAGGTTTTGAATCAAGAGACCAGAAGCCAGTCCATCACCTGCTCCCTCAGTGACCTCGCTTCACCTCTTCATGCTTCCTTCAGTTTCTCCATCTGTTGGTGGAAGGAGAGTGATACACGATACCTTGCTCTCAGAGTGTCCTGAACATCTTTGTATAGTACTGGGTGAGGCGAGAAAGGGCTGCACAGACTTCATGCTACTCTCTATATATACAGTGATAACCTCGTCTGATGATTTAAAAATCACAGAATGTGTATTTTTAAAGCTAAGATGATTTTACACATGAAAAAGTACTTGCATTTCCTTATTTATTGATTGGTGGTGTTTCATTTAACTCATTTCAGTAGCTGGACCTAATGAATCATTAGGACGGGTCCTCATGATTCATCTGAATAATAAAGAAGCAAACAGAAAGGTATACATATAAATGTTATTATTAGTAGCAATTTACTTTTCTCTTAGAAAATGCATTTCTGTATCTTTTTCATGTTTTTATTGTTGTAAAATATATGTAATGCCACATTTGCCAATTTGTTATTATTCAGATGTACAGTTTAGTGGTACCAGTTATATTAATCATGTTGTCCAACCATCATCCATATAAACTTCTGTTTTATTGTGGTAAATACATGTTGTTGTGTTGTTGTTAAGTGCTGTTGAGTCGGCTTCTGATTCACAGTGACTCGGTAAAGGGTTTCTGAAGCTTTTTAAATCTTTGTAGGAACAGAAAGACGTCGCTATCTCTTGTGGAACTTTTCAGTGCTTATCCTACAGTGCCACTGTACTCCCATGTTAAATACATATATAACAAAATATTTGCTGTTTCAACATTCTAGACTACTTTTAACATTTTAAATGTCCTTCTTCCCTTTCTACACACACACACACACACACACACACACCTGTGGTAGAGTTACAAAAAGAAGGTATCGTCACCTCTGTCTTATAGGTAAGAAAATTTAAATCAGAAGTCCATGAGTTTCCAACTTCACGTCTATAATTCTTCAGAGTTGGCCAAGCATTCTGCATCTGCTGTTTCAAAATTCAATGCTTTCCCACCTCAACTACATTTTTTTATAGTCCTGAAGATTGATTTCTCTTTCTCTTTCTGTTCTTATTTCTTTTCTTTTCTCCACTTACTGATCTAATGGGTCTACAGGTGCCCGTTCCACTTTCCGTCTCTGGGGAATGGAGCCATCTAAAGCTACATTCTCATCCCTGAAGTAAGGTCTGCCACAAAGCGAGAACTTCAACTTGACTGTTTGCCTATTATGCTGGTTCCTTGTTGCAAGCCTGAAGGAAAAACCTGCCCAAAAAAATCACATTACTGAGTCAATAGGACCTCCAAATCGCTCTAAGTGGAGGAGCCAGTCAAGCTGTACAAGTAGTATTCAGGCTGAGCTAGCTGCATTGTGATGTCATTACGGACATGAGTTTGATTTGCATGTGCTCCTAAAGTGTATCCAGGCTTAAGAGTCAGAAAGGAGAGTATGGATTGAGCACCAAAAGTGCATGTTAAACGGGTATGGTTTTTTCGACAGGAAATTCAATTGCAAAGATTAGCAAAGGTTGATGAAGGAACTCAGAAAACTGCAGCTGATGAGGCACTAACACATTCAACAAAGACTTTCATTCTCTCTCTCCCCCTTGACCAGCCCAAGCTGATCTTACAATTCCTTTCAAGCAAATACCCCGCTGCCCAGTAAAACTCAACAACAACAAAAACAAAGTTCAACTGAGATTTTTAAGACAGTGAAACAAAGAGGGCTGCAAAGGGGAACTGCAACACAAGAGCCAGCCAGTCAGCTGCTGCTGGCCATGGCGTGGCTACTGAAACCCAGGCAGAAAGAACAAATCCTCTTGAAGATGCTCCTGCCTGCCCCACTTGAGCAGCTAGTGCTGGGACCAACATCCCTGGGAAATTGCCCTGTGAAATGAGCAGCTCCTTGTCAACAGCAGACTCCCAGCTGCTCCCCACCTCAGAGGTGCTGTTGGGCATGATAGAGTAGCCAGCCCCGCCAGGCTGTCTTACTGCTGCAGGCCTATTAGCAGCCCAGGCTGGAAGGCACAGGTGGACTGATGCCTGAACTGGCACACCTGCCCTCACTTCTGCAGGCTCTTCTCCAGCTTTGACTTGATGGAGAGTGACCTGAGGGGTGAGTGCCTTTCCAAGCTTGCCAATCTCCTTGCCTTAAATCTCCTTACACCCACCTTAAAGCCCTGCCTGGAAAAAGAACACTGCTGCTCGTCCTTCCCCCAGGAGTCAGAAGGACCAGGTCTGGCCCACAGCCAGGCTCTGAAGAAACAGCCTAGGACAGCAAGCAGCGGTGGGTGTGGCAGGGAGCCTGGCTTTACACATTCAGAGCCTAATTTTGGATCAGAGTAATACTTGTAGACTAGCCTGAAAGACATGGAGGCCCAGAGTGGAGGCATGGCTCTCAGGTGGGGTGTGGAGAAACCTTAGCTCTCTTGCCCACAGACTGCTCTCCTGAGGGAGTTTAGTTGGACTTGTGTAGATTCCAACTGCTCATTTTAAAACAGCCTTCATTGTTATTTAGACTTATCTGACTGAGAACAGTGCGCATTTTCTACTCCAGCCTCTCTGTACATGTTCACAAAGGACCACAGCCAAAATGCTGACCAGAAGCTAGGTCCTCTAATGCTGCTGCGCCCCAAGTTAGGCCCAGAACACCCTCTGCTGCTCCAGTTGGCACCAGCAGAAGACAATAGGCCAGTCAGGCAAGGGAGCTGCAGGGGACAGTGAAGGCACCTTCCTGTTAACAATGAAAACAAATCTTTCTGACTAGGAAGAGCCTCTCGGTGATTTGAAGAGGAGAGAGGAGATGGACAAGCACTGGTCTGGCCTTTCTGAGAAACCCAAGAGAGAAGGGCTGCTCCCTCTTCTTACAAGGGTGTGGGCACTTCCTTTGGAGAATTTGCCGCTGCCAAGAGCAGGCTGTTGACTCCCTGTAACTCCGGGTATCAGGATGCTTGTTTGCAGAGCTGGCCAGCCAGCCGCCCAGAGCAGCTGGTTGTAATTATGCATTGCCGCTTTGGAGGAAGTTGCTGGCTGCAGTGTGTGCTGGGCCTGGCTGCACATTGGCTGCTGGGCTTAAGGGAACAATGGAGATAGAAACCAGTGGCAGCAGGGGAAGGGGAGGAGCAGGACGAGGGTGAAGATTGGCAGAAAGAAAAGGCGAGAGCTGCTCCCAGGGCTGACGATGGAAAATCCCATGTCCACACTCCAAAGATCCCTGTTCTTGTCCCCAGACTTGAAAGCAAAGTCCGTGTCCTTCTGTGAACAACCCCCTGACTTTTTTTTTTTTTTCTCTAGCCGTACCTGCTGAACACTGTGTCTGGCTGACATATTGAATAGCAATCCTCTGCCTGTTTAATCTAAATTGACTGCATCTTTGTAGCAGCTGGCCACAGGGAAAAACAAAAGAATTCATGATGAAAAAGGCAAATCTCCTCAACTAGAAAGAACCATAGCACCAGCAGCAGCAGCAGTTAAACATTTCAGTACCTTGCTAAATACTGCGCCCAGATGCCTACATCAGGAGGAAAAGAAAAAAAGACAACTTTACACAAGTGAAATGTGGGTTAATTAACAAGTTGGGTTTTTTCCCCCTTAACCTGTATGGGTGGAAAAAAAGTCTTATTAATGTCTGCGTCTTTATACTTTGCAGAATTTCTTCCATGTCACCTAATTAAAGCATACAGGAAAATGAACATGGAGAAAGGGATGGGGGAATAGGGTTAACGAGAATGTTTTCCCCTAGCTGCTGTTTTGTTATTTGAATCCCTGCCTCTCCCAACAGCAGGAGCATTTATTCTCGTGTATGGATAGTCATGCTCCTCCTTTCCATCAAGACATTGTCTGCAGCAGCTACATAGCTTGAGGTCCCCAACAAAGTTTGCAGAAGCCCATGTTTCGCCAGCTCAGAGAACAATCCCAAGGAACCAAATCAGGCAAGTGGAGAGGCCTGAGATTCCGGTGGCCTTTTGATGACCCCTCTCCATTTGTACAACTCCTGATTTATGTCACTTTAAAAGGGTGGGTGTCCTACCTAGTATTGGACACCTTTGATGTATAAAATTGACAACCAACACAATGACAGGTTATTGGCTTGGGCTGCTAAATGAGCAGACTGTTTCATTACCTTTCCCCCTTTGTCCATTGCCTTGTACAAGACTACTTGAAATGCTATCAATCAGTGGATGCAGAGAAGTGCCCAGACTGTATGTGGGCATGGCAGCCTTGCTTCCTAATGATTAATGAAAGTAAATGACAACGCTCATCTCTCTAAAACTTATTACTGGGATCTCCCTATCGCCTGGGTAGAGAGATCGTGGTTATAGGCTGAAAGGACTTTTGCAATAAGATCCAAGTAGGCAGTTCTTGTTCTTCCTTTCCTTCTCTTTCATCCAACTTAAGTCCTAGAATTTCTAAACACTCACACACAGGTTCACACGTACACATACATAGTTCTGTTTTGTTTTCCTGGAACTGTGCTGTCCAATATGGTAGACTTTGGCTACTTCTGACTATTTAAATGAACACAAATGAAACTGAAAATTCAGTTCTTCAGTCAGAATAGCCATATCTCAAGTATTCATTAGCTACATGTGATTAGTGTTCATCGTGTAGTATAGCACAGAACATTTCAGTCATTGCAGAAAGCTCTATTAAACAGCCCTGGCCTGGAGAATCTATTTGTTTTTATATCTCACAATGCTGGTGCCACTTAGAATGCTCTACCTATAATTTTATAAAGGGAAAAGGGTCTTTTCCCCCCTTTAATCACAAGTTCAAGCTAATTCACTTCCTCCTGATTCTTAAGGAAAGCTGTCTTACCTCCTCCATTACTCTGCTGGCTGGATATTCTAGAACAGTGTCGTTAAACTGGGTAAGCCATGTGGTAGTGTGCCTTCGAATAGGTTCTAATTCATAGTGACCCTGTATAGTGTTTCCGAGGCTGTAAATCTTTACGGAAGCAGAAAGCCTCATCTTTCTCCAGCGGAGCACCTGGTAGACTTGAACTGCTGGCGCCATGAGGATATAAAGTCAGCAAGCCTGGTTTCAGACTGACCCTAACCCATTCCTTTACATAATTTCCCTACCCAGTTCCTCATAACAGCTACAAGGAGTCACTATGAGGCTAAGTGGTGTGTCAAGAAAGATACAGGGTTATCCTCATAAAAATTTGCACAATAAATAGAGAGTAATAGCTCCTTTAGAACTACATGGTATATTGCACTACAAATTCCTGCAGTCAGGCTTTGAAGTTGGGTGGAGATGCACAGAGTAATGAAGCACTTTAATGCAGCTGGAAGCACCTTCAAAGCTTCCAGAGGGAGAGATGCAAACAACTACCTATAACCAATTGTTCAAGTCCTCTGTGTCTGTGTCGGTGGGCGGAGGAGTGGGGTCACATAAAAACAAATAAACCAATGACTGTTCTGGAGACACTGTACCCAAAGGAACTACAACAAAAGGAAACAAAGGAAAGGACTTTTTGTTGGAAATTTTTTAAAATTGCACCAAAACAACATTTTATTTAATTTCCAGCTTAAAACAGAACCCTGTTGGCTTGTAGTATATATATTTTTTCATAGTTTTAGCTTGATCATTTCAAGTTTCTCTTTGGTATTTTCCCAACACTGTTTTGTTCTCCTCTTCCATAAGAATAAGATAAGCAACTACACATTTGATGAACAAGTTAGATGACATGAACACGAACTTTATCCCGACCTCCTACAATTGAATTTAAAATGAAAGTGTTCAAAGTACAGGCTCTGCTTCTATGTTATAATTCACGAATTCTTATGAACTTTTATTCTAGTCCATTGTGGTGGGGATATCGGTAGGTAACAACAGTACATTCCAGAAAGCAGATAAACAGGATATTGCCAAAGCTGCCTTCTTAGTCAGAGTTCCTTTCTCTATCACAAAGCAGCCATTATGTGTCACAGCCACAAACCTGGACTATCAACTGGTCTGATTTTGCCATTTTTTCAAAGAATAAATAGGGGCCTCAGTCATGTTTGAAAAAAGAGGCTGAAGGGAGAATTGGGAAGAAGACGAGTTCAGTTCAGCTCAGTTGGGGAAGTTTCTAGGGTAGGCATTAGAAATCCTTTACAGTAAGAAGCAGCAACTTCTTACTCTCTGACCACCAGTGGGAGTGTGGGAGATAATAGGGTGGGGGTTGGGGAGTGGGGGAGAGGAAAGCTAGTGAATGTTCCCTGTGAAGCATTTTAGAAAAGCAGCTGGGGACAGGCAGGGAGACAATCTGACAGACCCTCCTTCTGAGACCAGCAGCTCTAGGGCCAAACAGCGCTTCTGTCCATGTGGCTTGGCAGTTGTGAGAGCCTGAAAGCAATCCTGGTGGTATAATGGTTAAAACAGTTGGCTGCTAACCAAAATGTTGGTCATTTAAACCTACCCAGTGTGGGTTAACATGCTGGACTGCAAAGTAGGTTTGAACCACAAGGTCGGTGGTTCAAGCTCACCCGCTGCTCCTTGGAAACCCTACACAGGGTCACTATGGGTCGGAACTGACTCAACAGCACTTAACCACAACAACAAGCCGTTGCACAGAAGAAAGACCTGATTATTTACTCCCGTAAATATTACTACCTTGGAACCCCTATAAGAGGGGTTGTCCTGGTGTGGTGCTGTGGGTTAATGTGCCAGACTGCAAAGTCATTTGAACTGCAAGGTCAGTGGTTCTAGCTCACCAGCTGCTCCTCAGAAACCCTATACAGGGTCGCTATGGGTCAGAACCAACTTGGCGGCGCTTAACAACAACAACAACAACTCTGCCACATGGGGTCACTATGATTCAGAATTGGCTCGATGACACCTAACAACAAACCTCTTGAGGTAGCTGGAGTCCACAGAATCTCTGGCTACATACAGCTAGTCAATTTTCTTCTTAAATTACTACATGAATTTCCACTTGTGGCAGCCTCATGTGTCTCAGAGTGGAACTGTGCTCTATAGAGTTTCAATGGCAGATTTTTGGAAGTAGATTACCGGGTCTTTCTTCCAAGGCACTTCTAGGTTGATTGGACCAAACTGTTAGTTACCAGCCAGCCGAGTACCATTCCATGATCCCCTTATTAAATTGTTGTTGTTGTTAAAGTGCCATCGAGCCAATTCCGACCCATAGTGACCCTGTATAGGGTTTCCGAGGAGCAGCTGGTGAGCTTAAACCACCGACCTTGCAGTTCAAATGGCTTTGCAGTCTGGTGCATTAACCCACTGCACCACACCAGGACTCCCTTATTAAATTAGAAGTATCCTTATTTAAATGGAGAATGGGACAAGCGGACCAAAGGGAAGCAGGAGAGGGTCCTTGGGTCCATCGCTGGCGGCATCAGGCTCACAGTTTAACTTGAAGAGCAAGAACGAAATGGCACCATGGTTGTCTATTAACAAATCATCTGAACACGAAGTTCCTTCATAATGAAGCTGGCTGTTTTCTTTTTCTTTAAGTCTTCATAAATCATATGCAGCAGCGTTGGCATGAGTCATATGGCTCGACAGCAAAGCTCCTGCTAAACCAAACAGCTGCATGGGAAAAAATACCTCAGTGAATAGAGCTTGTTTGTCCTACAGGGTTTATGGTCTAAATGAGAAATCAGTAAAATGTAGGGGTTCCCCAGCCTCTCATTTCTGAGTCTCTTAAGCCCTTGGCTGCCTCCTCTGTCCCTTTAGCTTACCACACAAATGCTTCCTTGCCTCTTTGTTTATGTCACAAAAGGAAAGGATCCAGTCAGGGTCATGTTCATGGGCTGATTGATTCATTGACGAATGACGCTTTAGTCTAAGTGAGTTTTAGTCAATATGGAACTTGAACCAGGGAAATGTCCTTGGTCTTTTCATTTTTAGTAGTATAATCAAAGACAGTTCCCCCTATTAACGGACTTTCAAATGGATGGGGTGACTGGGAATGCAATGAAATCATGTTAGAGTAATTCCAACCCAGAGGTTCTTGTTGGACTTGAGGCATTTTGAGGGCCAGAGATACTGTCTCTTCTTTCTGAATAGTCTGTCTTTGCAGAGATGGGTCTGGGCCAAGCCCAGTTAACAGTTCCTTGAGCTTCTTCAGGGAACTACTGGCACTGAGTCCATTCTCCTCCAGTTCGGGTTACCCAGCAAGCTCTCCTGTCCCTGGTAGATCCCAACTTCTCCTGAGATTCCCACTCCTTAATCCTCTCGGTTCCAGAATATCCATATCCTTATTTTCTGGTATCCCACTTAATGTTATTTTGGTTAATATTTAATAATCTCCCATGGTACCCACTTCTTCTCTGTCCTCCTTGAATGGGTCTTTATGACTTTTGTAATATTGCTTCATCCGGTAATGAAGTTTTTGACACTAAAGTGTGCTATTGGAATGCATTTGCCTCATTAATAGAGGTATTACTGTATATGTAGGTCACTTAATATCTGTTAGGTGGCATATCTCATTTACCTTCAGATTAGGGTATCATTTAATATGTATTTAGGGCTTTAGTTTTATGAGATGTATTTTTTTAATTAAATACATATTTTGAGTCCTGGCATCTGACATGTTTTACTTATATATAAAGTGTTTATATAATTTGCCTATCTAAGTTCAGTGAAGTATAAAATACACTAATGAGTGATAGTAAATTATTCTACAAATATAAAACTCTAATTATTTGTGGCTGGACTAAAAAAAGTCTAAGATTTTTTGGAAGTTCCAAATATGTGTTTTCTTCAATACACAAGATGGGTCCTGCTTGTGATGATGGTGATGTAGGACAATTTCCCAGCCACATTTCTGCTTTAGGGCACTAGGTGTAGAAAACCAAGGAGAGAGGTAAGAGACAAAACTTGGTCTTTCTCTCTTTATGCAGGTCCTGGCTTTCCAGATCCTACCTGATGTGGAGATAGAGGATGGGCTTCAGTGTCAGAGGGAACTGGATTTGAATCTATTAGCTTATGACCATGAGCAAGTTGTTTAACTATTGTAAGCCCCAAGTTTTTCTTTAAAAAGTAGATAATGGCACATCTTTCCTGAGTTCAGGAGCACTTTATTTCTATAGGATAAGCACTAGACTGTTAACCACAAGATCAGTGGTTCCAGACCTCCAGTTGCTCCATGGGTGATAGATGGTACTTTCTGCTTCCACAAAGATTTACAAACCTCAGAAATCCTATATAAGGTGGCTATGAGTCAGAACCCACTCAACAGCACTTGGTAACAACCATTTCCTGAGCTAGTCATAAAATCAAGTTGCTTGTCCCTGTCTATTTCTAGAATGGTGGTGGTGGTGGTGGTAGTGGTGTGCCATTGAGTCAATTCTGACTCATAGCAACACTCTATGGAGTTTCTGAGGCTGCAAATCCTTACAGGAGTAGAAAACTTCGTCTTCCCTCGAGGGGCAGCTGGTGGATTTGAACTGCTGATTTTGCAGTTAGGAGCCCAATGCATAACCCACTTCACCACCAGGTTTCCTTCTTTCTAGAATGGTGTCCATAAATGTCAACTCTATTTCTGTCCCTAACTTAGATGTCAAAGAAGGTATGAGGAGGTATTTTGGTTCTGTCCTCATTAACACATAACATAAATAAGCTATATCATCAATTATAATGTGCATCCAGAAAGTCACATTGGTCTCACAGTTGTGCATGCCACAGCACTAAATAAAAGCTCATGAGCACATGGCTAGTGGGGTCAATACTATGGGAAAGAGGGTAACAAGAGTCCCAGCAGGATGGAGGAGTTCTATATGAAGAGTGTATCTATCTGCCACTTTAAGTTCCATTCTGAGTTGAAGTCTTGCCATCCGACCACATATGCCAAACACATGCCATCCGCCCACATGTGCCAAAGTATCACTTTTAAAGATTCAGTCCTTTTATTTAAGAGTCATGTGTATTAGCTTGTCAGTATCAAACAACTCTAATTAGCTTTTTTTCTTTTTTTTTTTTAAAGGGCATTTACTGGTTCCTGAACTTGGAAAGATTACGAAGATGCTATTGACTTCAAATACATCGGGGTATTGTGTCGATTCATCAAACCAGTCACTGGGGTTGGAAGTAGACAGTCGTTTCATTGGTTAGACAAGGATCACAAGCCTATTCCTAAGGCAAGGTGTAGAGACAGTCCTGTCTAAACCACATGGACAGAGAGAGGGGATGGGGAGGTTCGTCAAAATAAAGAGACTGGTTTCTGGACAGACAGATATGTTGGTATGGACTTATAGAATAGAAAATACTGTGGAAGTATCAAGCATATTAACCCAGATTGTCAACTGTTCTATCAAGTAGGGTCCAATCAGGAGAAAAAACCACACACACTACTTTGAAAGAATTTAGTATGAAGGATTCATAACTAGATACAAAGTTGTTGACTAAGGTTATGGATAAAATTGTGTCCCCCACAAAAGATCTGTTGAGATCCTAACCACTGTATCTGTGAATGTGATCCTATTTAGAAATTGAGTCCTTGAAGATGTTGTCAGCTTAACATGAGGTCATTCCAGAGTAGAGTGGGTTCTAATCCTGCATGACTGGTATCTTTCTCAAAGAGGAGATGAGACTCAGAGACAGACAGAAGGTCATCATGTAAGGCTGCAACTACAAGCCAAGAAATTCCTGGTGCTACCAGGAGGTGTGAGGTTAGGCATGGAGCAATTCCTGTCTCAGAGTTGTCAGGAAGAATCAACACAACTGGAACACTGATGTGGACTTCTAGCCTCCAGAACTGTGAGAGACAAGAGATTTCAGTTGCTTAAAACCATCTAACTTTGTGATATTTATGTTAGGAAGTTCTGGAAAATTAATAAAAGTAGGTAACGGTAAATGTCCAAAATTTAAAAGAATAGTAACATAGAGTGGAAGACACAACTGCAGGAAGTGGCAATAACCTCTAGGGCTGGAAGATGAAAGGAAGAGGTTGGCATTATTAAAACCTAGACACTTGGAAGAAGGAATACCTAGATGATGCAAATGGCTAATCATCTGTCTTAGTTACCTAGTACCGCTCCAACAGAAATAACCCAAGAGGAGGGTTTTAACAAACAGAAATTCATTCTCTTTCATTTTAAGAGGTTAGAAGGCGGAATTCAGAGCTCTGGCTCTAGAGGAAGGCTTTCTCTGTCAGCTCTGGAAGGAAGTCTTTGTCTCCTTTCAGTATCTATGGGCTCAGCATCCCTTGGAGATCTCCATGTGTTCTGGCATCAATCTCCCATGGGTCTAGAAGGTTCTCTGTACAGGGACCCCAGGTCCAAAGGACCTGGTCTACTCCTCTTCATTTTTGGTGTTACTGAGATTGTTCATTCTCCGTTCACTTCTCCTTCTTTTTATCCCTGTAAGATGAAGGGGGGTGATGTAGGTCACATGTAAGAGGAGTTACAGCTCACCCTCATTTCATTACAACTGATCACATCAGATCACATCATAATTATAACTTCCGAATTACATCATCACAAAACTGCCAAAACACTGAAAATCATGACCCAGCTAAGTTAACACCTATTTTGGAGACGCATAATTCAATCCATGACCGTGCTTGACTATTACTCAAAAAGTTGACAATTTGACCCCACCTGGTGGTCAAGGCACCTCAGAAGACAGTCCTAGCAATCTGCTTCTAAAAAGTCTTGAAAACCATATAGTGTTACTCTGCACAGAATCAACATGACAGCAAATAATAACACACAACAAAATGCTTGGAGGAGATGCCCTACAGGGCTAAGACTCAGGCTTCTGGAAGCAGGTCCTACTTGGCTGGCACCAGTAACTGAGAGACACAACAAAAGCTGGTTCTACAAATGCTGGCATGGACTAATGTGGAAAATAACTGCTTCTCCTGTGGTAAAGAAGTGTAACTGGGTTCTGAAGCACAACCAGTAAGGAACCTCTAGCCTTGTAGGTTCTCTCTAATGCCCTCTATTTTCAGAGTTTAACATGGAGCTACTGGCAAAGGAGAACTGTGGTTTATCAAGTCTCAGCTACAGCATCACGGAGCCAGGTATACAGGGATGGCTGTGGCGATCAGAGACAATGGTTTGTTAGCTGGGAGGTCATATACTCAAATGTGCATTGGTTGCTTCTTTGAAGGTTATCATAAAGTAAATGTGCTAAAGAAAAAAATGTTTGGATGACATTGAATAATGCATGGAGATTTGAATCATGTTTCTCTCCTACCTTCAAAATTTCTTCTTCATTAGGCATAGTGGGCCTGGTATCAGAGGGGATATCCTAGGTTAAACAAAGAACCCTGGTGGTGCAATGATTAAATGCTCAGCTGCTGACAAAAAGGTCAACATATTGAACCCTCCAGTGGCTCCATGGGAGAAAAGACCTGTCAATTTGCTCCAGTAAATGTTATAGCCTCAGAAACCCTGTGGAAACATTCTGCTTGGTTATATAGGGTCACTATGAGTTGGAATCAACTCAATGGCACACAACAACAAATCCTAGATAAGAAGCACTCACCAAAATGTCTCCAGATCAAACTCACTAGCCATGGGGGAAAGGTGACGCAATCTGCACCCGTACAGACTAATGGCCTTGAAAGTCACAGTGGGCAGTTCTACTTGTCATATAGGATCACCGGGTCAAATTGACTCAATGACAATGGGTTAAACATAAACTTGCCAGATGAGTTTGTTTAAAACTGTGAGTTTAAAAATGTTTTGTCTTTTTCCTAAGTTAAGGCCTCTTCCCTCGGTCAAAAATTTCTTAGTAACTCTACCTCTTGAGATTAGTTCTTGGCGTCCCAAGGATTCAAGTTTAATTTCTCTACTTATTTTAATCATAGTGCTTTGATGGCTTTGATCAAAGCAAGTTGTGTATATTTAATAAAGACAGGTGGAAAACACATTCTGTTACAAATGAATGTCAGAATATCAAGTATAATTTGATGAACTTTGGTTGTTATTTTTGTTGTTGTTTGAGGCCATCAAGTTGGTTCTAATTCATACTGATGCTATATTGTTGTTGTTGTTTTTAAGTACCGTGGAGTTGGCTCCGACTCAGTGACGCTGCACAGGGTTTCCGAGGCTGTAAATCTTTACGGGAGCAGAACACCTCATCTTTCTCCCGTGGAACCGCTGGTAGTTTCGAATTGCTAACATTGAGGTTGGCAGCCCAACTCGTAACCACTACGCTACCAGACGCTATGTACAACAGAACAAATCTGTCTGGTCCTATGTCATCTTCATAATCATTCCTATTTAAGCCCATTATTGCAGTCACTGTGTAAATCCATCTCATTGAGGGTCTTCCTCTGTCTCACTGACCCTTTACATTGCTAGATTCCTCCTGATAACATGTCCAAAATACATAAGTTGAAGTCTCACCATCTTCACATCTAAGGAACATCCTGGATGTACTTCTTTCAAGACAGATTTGTTTGTTCTTCTGGAAATACGTGGTACTTTCAATATTCTTCACCAACACCATACTTGAAATGCATCAATTCTTCTCTGATCGTCCAGCTTTCACATACATACAAAGGGATCAAAATACCACAGCTTAGGTAATGCACACTTTCAGCCTTAAAATGACAGCTTTGCTTTTATAACTTTAAAGCTGTCCTTTGCTGATTTGCCCAATGCAATATATCATTTTTTCTTGACTGCTGTACCATGACCATTGTGAACCCAAGTAAAATGAAATATTTAGCAACTTCAACCGTTTCTCCATGTATCATGATACTGCTTTGGTCCAGTTGTAAGAATTTTTGTTTGTTTTGTTGTTTTTTGCTTGTTTTCATGTTGAGATGTTTTGGTTTTATGTTGAGATGCAATCCATACTGAAGGCTGTAGTCTTTGATCTTCATCAGTAAGTATTTCAAGGTCTCTTTGCATCCACAGGCAAGGTTGTATCATCTGCATATTATAGCTTGTTAATGAGTCTTACTCCAAGCCTGATGCCATGTTCTACATATCATTCAGTTTCTCAGACTATTTACTTAGTACACAGATTGAATAAGTATAGTGAAAGGATACAACCCTGCCACACACCTTTTCTGATTAAGAGCACCCAGTGTCCCCTTATTTGTTTAAAAAACTTCCTTTTGGTCTATGTACAAATTCCACATAAACACAATTAAGTATTCTAGAATTCCCATACTTTGTAATGCTATCCATAGTTTGTTATGATATACACAGTTGAGTGCCTTTTCATAGTCAATAAAACAAAAATAAACACCTTTCTGGTATTCTCTGCTTTCAGCCAAGATCCATTTAACATCAACAATGATACCTTGCATTATACATCCTCTTCTGAATCCAGCTTAAATTTCTGGCAGTTTCCTATCTACAACAGTTTTTTAAATTACCCTACCTGGACCAATAAACAACATTCTTATCAATGGAGAAAAGATTGAAGTTGTCAAGGACTTCATTCTTCTTGGATCAACTATCAACACTCGCGGAAGCAGCAGTCAAGAGATCAGATGACATATTGCACTGGGCAAATCTGCTGCACAGGAACTTTTTAAAGTATTGAAGAGCAGAGATGTCAGCTTGAGGACTAAGGTGCACCTGTCCCAGGCCATTGTGTTTTCAATAGCCTCATATGGATGCGAAAGCTGGACAGTGAATAAGGAAGATCATAGAAGAATTGATGCCTTTGAGTTGTGGTGTTGGAGGAGAATACTGAAAGTGCCATGGACAGCGAAAAGAACCAATAGATCTGTTTTGGAAGAAGTGCAGCCATAGTGCTCCTTGGAGGCCAGGATGGCTAAGCTTCGTCTCTCATACTTTGGACATATTGTCCGGAGGAAACAATCGTTGGAGAAGGATGTCATGCTGGGTAAGGTGGAGGGTCAGAGAAAAAGAGGAAGACCTCTAACGAGATGGATTGGCCAGGTGGCATCATTGATGGACTCAAGTGTGGCAGCAGTAGTGAGGTTGGCCCAGGATTGGACATTGTTTCGTTCTGCTGTGCATGGGGTCGCTATGAGTCGGTTCTGACTCGATGGCACCTAACAACAACAACAACAACACCTGGTCAACAGACTGGAAGCAATCCATATTTGTGCCCATTCCAAAGAAAAGTGATCCAACAAAATAGGGAAATTATTGAACTTTAATAGAACAGTAATTACGCAGTGCAACCCTTCTCTTTGCTCCAACAAACTGTGGATGCTCAACAGGAGAAAAGCCGAATAGCACAATTAAATCATGAGCCTGCTTTTGGTTTATTGTTAGCAAAAGGCTGTTATCAAAACTAATTTCATGCCTATTAATAAATTAGCAATAAATAACAATTGTTCCCAATAAGAATAAACTTTTAGAGAAAATGGTAGAGCTATAGAGACCATTATAATTGACATTGGGCTTTAAATAAAAGTTATAAGATAATTTATTTAAAGAAAGGGCTTACAGCTTTTAAAACATTTTGACGTCTATCTTCCCATTCAATCCTCACAGAAACTGTGTGACATAGACAAGATTCATTGCCCCAACTTTTCAGGTTAAAATGTTGTGGTTTGCTTAAATTGTAAATAGTGAAACCGGTTTTCTGAATCTCCTATCAACACTTTTTGAATTGTTACTTCTTTAGCTAATTCCATGGTCCGATTTCATAAAATGCATTGAATAAGGCTGTGTGCTTGCAGGCAGGAGGCTGGCTTGCAGAATATGCCCACAGGACACTGAAATGAATACATCTTTTTTGTTTTGTATGTGTACATCAAATATTTTTGCTTTGTTCATTTGTGAAATATAAGATGTCAATGGGGACCCACAGGGTGGAAGTAGGATTACTATTGTTGCAAGGAGGGGATTGCAATCATTAAGATGAAATAAAGTATGTAATTTGTTGAATATAAAGCTGATGATCTTGTCTGTGAACCTTGACTCAATTCACAATAAAAAGTTTTTAAAATATTTTATTTTTGGTGGTAAACATGACACCATTTCTGTAAACTTTGTTGTTCCTGGCATAGTAAGCCATATGATTGTCAGACTTAGAGTGGCCTATACCAGTCCATTTCAACTCACTGATGCCTAAGATTCAATCTTATGCTTATATGTTACATTTCACTTT
>NW_006408705.1:2160635-2161839 GCF_000296735.1 Chrysochloris asiatica
CCTATCCTTCTGTGAAGTCTGTCTTAGTCTGGAAGCTCCGCTAAAACCCGTCTACCATAGGTGATCCTGCTGGTATTTAATATATTGGTGACATAGCTTCCAGCATCACAGTAACATGGCTAGCTAACACAGTACAACAAACTGATAGATCACTATTTGCATTGAATGTTGTTACTCCCAAACTCTTCTTTATGGCCCTAAAAACTACCAATGAAATCTATACTTCTTTAGCCCCGTTTTGCAGTTGAAGAAACAGAGGTTCAATGAAATTTCCACCCACTTTAGCTTTTATTTATTATCTGATTTTAGTCAAAACCTTCTTTAATTTTTTCCCACTGTTAACAATAAGATGCAGAGCAAGAATAAAATTGAGGCGTGGCTGGTGCAGAACCCAGACTCATCTTTGCTCTTCCATCTAAGGTTCAACCATGGTAGAACTGTCCCTGTTATGAATGTTGATCCATCCCATTCTCCCAAACCTATCTGAAGCAGGATGATTACACACCCTAACACCTAGAAGAAGACATCCACTTCAGCTTATATTTATGGTCTAATTTTTTTTTTTTAAGTTTTTATTGTGAATTGATTGAAAGCATACAGGGCAGATCATCAATTTTACATTCAACAAATCATATACCGTGTTTCATTACAATGATTATAATCCCGTCCATGTACCATCAGATACCAGTATTTCTCTATATTCTCTTTAGCTCTTTTTTTTCCTTACAAGCAGGTATTATAATAATTTACACCACTAAAGAGCACATTCTACAGGTCTGCCTCCTGGCCACCAGCTCTCAGTCCCTCTCTTCCTATGAATCTAGAGTTCTTACCTGCGCCCTCTCTCCATGTCCTCATCTCTGCCTCCATCTCTGGTATCACTGCTTCTTTGGATAAGGTCCCGCATTCCACTTGCTCTCTTCTCCCTTGATGGTCCCAGGGTGCTTTGTTTCTGGACTGTAAAATTAACTACTCCCTCGTTTCTGTTACAAATCGTCTACCTTTATAATTGTGACAGTCACAATTAGTCATGATAACAATTACTCACTATTGAATCATAAGAATCTTATCCCCATCTCTTTTTACCAGACCCATCTTGACAAGATGAAAACATCAAGGCAAGTGGTCGGGTCCCCTCAGAGAAAACCCCTTCCAAGACTAAGACTCAATGGGAATACACGCTGTGATTGGTGACCATGCTCGA
>NW_006408705.1:2167245-2168177 GCF_000296735.1 Chrysochloris asiatica
AGGTTAAACCCTCCTTGCATCCCTGGTATGACTCCCACTTGATCATGTTGTATTATTTTTTTGATATGTTGTTGAATTCTGTTGGCTAGGATTTTGTTGAGAATTTTTGCATCTATGTTCATGAGGGATATTGGTCTACAATTTTCTTTTTTAGTGATGTCCTTCCCTAGTTTCGGTATGAGGGTTATGCTTGCTTCACAGAATGTATTCCATTCTGTGAATGTTTTACATCCTCTTCTATTTTGTGGAATCATTTGATTAGAATTGGTGACAGATCTTCCCTAAATATTTGGTATAACCTCACCAGTGAAGCCATCTGGACCTGGACTTTTTTTGGTTGGGAGTTTTTTATGACCTGGTCAATTTCTTCCTTTGTTATAGGTCTGTTCAAGTTTTCTACTTCACTCTGTGTAAGTTTAGGTAGGTCATACTTCTCTAAAAATGTATCCATCGTCTCTAGGTTTTCAAATTTATTGAAGTACAATTCTTCATAATACTCTGTTATTATCCTTTTTATTTCTATTGGTTCTGTTGTGACATCACCCATGAGATTTCTTATGTGTGTTATTTGTTTCTTATCCCTCTTTTCTTTTGTTAGGTTTGCCAGTGGTTTGTCGATTTTATTAATTCTTTCAACGAACTAGCCTCTTGTCCAGTTGATTCGTTCTAAAGTTTTTCTATTTTCTATCTCATTTATTTCTGCTCTTATCTTTATTATATCATTTCTTCTTTTGACTGTAGGTGTATTTTGCTGATCTGTTTCTAGTTGTTGGTGATGTTGTGTTAATGTGTTGATTCTGCTTCTTTCTTCTTTTTGGATGTGTGCATTTATTGCAGTAAACTGTCCTCTCAGCACTGCTTTTACCATGTCCCAAAGATTAGGGTATGTTGGGTTTTTATTCTCATTTGTTTCTAGGAACTTTGTGAATTCA
>NW_006408705.1:2169353-2172518 GCF_000296735.1 Chrysochloris asiatica
TCTGGTTGTTGTTAGTTCTCAGGCCATCCTCACTTCTAAAGGAGCATTCTGACTGTACTTCTTCTAAAACAGCTTTGTTTTTGTCTTCTGGCAATCCATAATGTATTTAATACCCTTCACCAATGTCATAATTCAATGGCATCAATTTTTCTTGGTCTTCCTCATACATTGTCCAGCTTTCACATGCATATGAGGTGACTGAAAATACTATGGCTTCTGTCAGGCACACTTTTGTCTTCAAAGTGAAATATTTTCTTTTAAAAACTTTTCAAGATATATTTTGTAGCAGATAGGCCCAATGTAATATTCCATTTGATTCCCTAACTAATATTTTCCTAGGCGTTGATTGTAGATCCAAGTAAAATGAGATCCTTGACAACTTCAATCTTTTCTCTTTTATTAGCTCAGTCATAAGAAGTTTTATTTTCTTTATATTGATGTGAAATCCATAATCAAGGCTCTGGTCTTTGATTTTCATCAGTATGTGCTTCAAGTTTTCTTCACTTTCAGCAAGTAAGGTTGTGTCATCTGCATATCATACATATTAATGAGTCTTCCTCCAATCCTGATGCTGTGCTCTTCTTCAAATAATCAAATAATCTTGGATTATTTGTTCAGTATGCAGACTGAGTAAGTATGGTGAAAGGCTATAACTGTAATGTATAATATTTTTTATATTATAGGCCTAAAGGCAGAAATATGAACTCAATGTTGATGTAAGTAGTAGTGTTCTTTTTAATATTCATACACAGTGCAGCACATTTCTCAATAGTTTATTTTTTACTTTTTTTTTTTTTTTTTTGGTCATCTTCAAAGCATACCATTGGGATTAATACATATTAAGGACTTAAAACTTCCTTTTCTCTGCTTAAAGTCTAGCTTATTTCCAAGTTGTAAAACAAAAGAACCTGGAACTACTCAATTTTTCTTTCTTTCTTTCTTCACTCCTAAGTGAAAAGAGTTAAAATTTCCCCAAGATTTTTATAAGACGTTTGCTCTGAGGTTCATGCTTGTTGACTGGAGTTCTTTATTCTGATCAGTTTCTAATTTCCTGAAAATCTGTGCTTATGAATATGGTAAAAGCCCTAACAAACCCTAATGATAGTGAGATAATGAGCTAGATGAGTTAATGAGTAGATGTTGTTATTGTTGTTGTTAACTGCCATCAAGTCGACTCCAACTCACAGCGACCCTGTGTAGGGTTTGTGGTTTTGAACCATCAACCTTGTAGTTAACAATCCACTGCTTACCCTATAGAAGATAATAATGCCCACAGATTTTTTCTCTCCTGATTAAATGTAGATGTGATTATCTGAATACACTGACGTCTTCCTTTAGAAATTGTGCTAGACTAACTGTCTAAATTTATTTTACGTAATATTCTTTTTAATAACAATGTCTATTAAAGACATCTGTCGAAAGTCTGTAATGCTTATTTCATGGGTAGATGGAATAGGAGTGTCATTTAAGAATCCTGTTTTCCGTTTAATGTTACGACTGTTAAAGAGAAGGTTTATGGGTGTAACATTATTAGTTAGAACTTGACTCAAACTGAAGTCAGGTCCAAGAATTTACTTATCCATAATATTATGAAGAGCCTTTTAAAACATTAAAAAGTTTAACTAAACATGAACATTAGTGTAATGTAATGTTGTGCTTAGGCCTCCCAAAGCACTTAGCAAATGTTCTAATCACCAGATTTCAAATTCATATGTCAACCTCTCATTTGGTCCTACAAGCCTTTTTTTTTTTTTTTTCTTTTTAATCAGAGATTCCTTATATCAGGCCAATATTTTTATTTCAAGAAGAAGGATGGTATATGTTTACTGAATGATTTCACTATATATGTATGGTTTTTTTTAATTCCATATGTCATGTACCCTTTGTTAGGCATTGAGACGTCAGCTGATCCATGGGGAGGGTGGTAGAGTGGTGAGGTGCAGGGGCCCAAGCCTAGGCTTAGCCTGGATAGAAGCCATTGTACTCACACCATTGCCAAGTGGAAATGAATCATCCCACCCAATAGCTAGGCTTAGCATCACTGTAATTTCATTTTAAAACCTAATGATCAAGATTAAAAGAAAGCAATAAAACATCACATTTCTACTTGTGTAGTTTGAAGAGCTCCCCATTCTCCATGTCTGTGGCCTTGACACTTCCTTTGGCATCACTGTTGGTGACATGAGGAGTAATTCACCACTGTCAGGGAATTTGGCTGTTTCATCACCTACATAAGAGACCTGCATAACTCCATGGTGATTGCTGTCTAGATGAATTATGTGGCTCCTTCATGCACTTTTTGATTGAACCGTGATAACTCTGATAATGTATTATCCTGAGCTCCTTTCTAAGAGAAATCTGCAATTTTTTTTTTTTTTTTACAGAGCAAAAGCATGGGGTAGGGGTTGAAAAAAGACCTCATAGAGGCATTTAAAGTGACACCACCATGCCAATCCCAATTTATTACCACCAGGAAGAAGAAATTGCTAAACGAGATTAAATAACAAACATAAAGGCAAATCTCAGTGACAACTTTTTTTTTTTTTTTTTTATTGTTTAGAGCTTGTTCTAATTGGTCATCAAGCTCTTAGGAAAAGGTAAATGAAACAATGCCCACAATGTAGCTAGTAAGATTTATTTTATATATCATATTCATGCATGCTAGTGGGAGTTCCTTGACTCATTTATTCTATATCTATTGTTGAATCCCAGCTAGGTGTCTGGGCTAAATTCTAGTGATTCAGCAGTGACCCCATATGGTCATTGTCCTCCTTGGGCCTGCAGCCTATTGGGAAGACAACATATGAGTAAGTCTGTACCAATGTGATGAATATTTGGAGGACACATTCAGGGTACCTTGGAAGCTTGTCACAGAAGAGTCAGCCTATCCAGAGGAGTCAGGAAGACGTCTTAAAGAGAGGATGGTTATATTGAGATGTAAAGGATGAGGAGAAAAAGGGAACATCTTTAGGTAGAGGGAAGAACAGGCACAAAATTCCTCAGGCAGACAGCAAAACTCTGAACAATTGTGAGAAACACTACAATGACTGAAATACAGACAGAAAGGGAAAGAGCTGGGGAAGATGAGGTCCAAGAAAGAAATTCCAGATTATGGAGAGCACAGCATTTAAATTCTCCTTTATCTCTTTAAGTCTAGTCTCCAAA
>NW_006408705.1:2173908-2175853 GCF_000296735.1 Chrysochloris asiatica
GAGTAATTAATCTTACAGTCCAGAAACAGAGGACCCTAGGGCCACTAAAGGAGAAGAGCACACACAGAACACAGGACCCTATCCAGAGATGGAGGCAGAGATAGGGACATGGAGAGAGGGAGCAGTTGAGGATTCTAGATTCATGGAAAGAGAGAGACTGAGAGCTGGCGGCCAGGAGGCAGACTTGCAGAATGTGCCCTTTGGTGGTATAAATTATTATATACACCTGAGTGTCTTAAATTTTTTTTAAAGAGCTAAAATGAATAGAGAGTAATACTGTTAACTGATGGTCCATGGAGGGGATTTTAATCATTGTGAAACAAGGTGTATGATTTGTTGAATGTAAAACTGATGATCTGCCCTCTTAACTGTCACTCAGTTCACAATAGAAACTTTAAAAAATAAAATGTGTATTTTTATCTTTGGGAACTCTATGGAGAAGTTGTACTCTGTCCTTAAGTTCATTCTGAGTCAGAATTGACTCGATGGCAACCGACTGTTGGTAATCTTTACAGGAGGAGATCACCAGGTCTTTCTCCCTCAGAACCATTGGCTGAGTTGGAACTGCTAACTGTTCAGTTAACAGCCAAATGCTTAACCACTGCACCACTAGGGCTCCATAGAAATAAAGATAAAGAGATATAAGAATAAAGTTCAAATAACTAGATTTTTATTAAGAATTCTATTCTTAAACTATTATTAGTCAAACTATAGTTTAAATATTAACAATAATAGGGTCATACCAATACCAACTTAATATATCTTTATTTTTAAGACACTCTTTTATGCCTGTCCTAGTATCATCCTTCTCTCTCATTTCTATTTCCAATTTTACCACATAAATACAGATTACTAAGCAGTTTATTGTGTGGCTGTGCATGTTTCCTTGAATTTTATATGAATGGAGTTAAACTCTATATATTTTTGTGAAGCTTTCTTTTTTTGTACAAAATACGTTGGGATTCATCCATGTTGTTGTGTAAACATTTCCTTTTCATGGCAGTAGAAAAGAAGCTCAATTTATAGCTGCTGTTGTTGTTGTTAAGTGCTGTCAAGTCAGTTCCAACTTACAAATCAGGCTACTAACTTCAAGGTCAGCAGTTCGAAACTACCAGCTGTTCCACGGGAGAAAGATGAGGCTTTCTGCTCCCATAAAGATTTACAGCCTCGGGAACCCTGTGCAGGGTCATTATGTGTCAGACCCGACTCCATGGTACTTAACAAAAACAAAATATAGGGTTTCTGAAGAGCAGCTGGTGGTTTGGATAGGGTTTGAACTGCCGACCTTGTGGTTTGAAGTCCAGTGCTGATCCTTCAGCACCACACCAGGAATTGATAGCTATGCCTCAATTAAAGTGGGAACAAAATTGTACAAATATGGAAAATCCAGAGGCAATCCCTAAATTTCATTTGATTCCTTATTATCTCTGACTTTCTTCATTTAACCTTATATTAGAATCATTGACAAGCAGCAATGGAGTTGTTGATGAATGATAATTAGCCAATTAATACATGACATGTACAAAAGACCTTGTACTTTCTATCAGGCATGGTTACATTTAATCTGCATCACAGTTAGAAGATGGATATTTCAGGTGAGGGAACTGAGGTTTGGAGAGATTCCATGACTGCTCGGACCCCTTTCTGTGTCAGAGATGTACAATTGTCAATGCTTTCCCCTTTCTGCATTGCCAAGTATTGAGAAATAGGAAATGAAAAAGCGAAGGAACTAAAGGTTTGAATGATTTGGGATCTTTGTGAGCAGTTTTTCTTGGTATTTCCTCAACAACACGTTCTGATTTAATCCCAAAGACTTCACTTCAGCCTTGCTTCCAGCCTCCTAAGACTTTGGAAAAAGGTGATATCACAAACTGCTCCACTGGTCATGTGATAAGCTAAGTCCAGAATCCATTTTCTATAACTTTGTAGTGCAGAGGAACGTTCA
>NW_006408705.1:2177087-2181348 GCF_000296735.1 Chrysochloris asiatica
GACTATTCCCTCCTAATAACATATCCAAATTACATGATACCAAGTCTCATCATCCTTACTTCTGAAGAGCATTCTGACCCCAAGACAGATTTGTTCATTTTTACGACATTCCATTCCTTGCCAACACTGTAATTCAAATACATCGATTTCTCTCAGTGAAGTAATGGCCTTATTTTGCATAAATGAATGCACTGCTTGGTTTCAATATTGAAATAGCTCATGGATCTCTTTCATACTTCCAAAAACTACTAAGTGTTCTAAGCTCAGTTCCCTGAGAACTACAGATAGCGTGAACATTTGAAGAATTTGGATTCACTGTTTAAATACTCCAGAGAGACCCAAAGGGCCACTGACCTGTACTGATTTGTAATTTAGCTGAGACAAATTTGATTAAAGTGATCTGCAGGGTTGGAGAGCAGACACCTAGATACTTTAACTGATGAATAAAACTAGTCAACTTCTCCTGATCTGAATCTTGAAGCAGCTTTTTTATACTCTCTTCATTCTAAACATAAATTATGGGAGACATTACATAATAAAGTGACATTTGCCTACTCAGATGTTTACAAAAGTCTTGGGTATCCTTTTCAAATGCCAAGAGTCCACTCAAGTCATCCACAACATTCTTTATTTGGTTGAATGAAAAAAGCAGAACACAATATCATATGGTTGCGGTGGTTATGTGTTGTGCAGTCAGTTCCAACTCATAGGGACCTTGTATAGGATTTCCAAAACTGTAAATCTTTATGGGAACAGAAAGCCTCATCTTTTTCCCTCAGAGAGGCTGGTAGAGTCAAACTGCTGATTTTTTAGCAGCCCAACGACACCACCGGAGTTCCTTCAATACAATGTATGTACTGTAGATATGTATACATATTATATAGCATAAGAGATAGATTGCAATGACCTACTAAATATGAAATGAATTGTATTTAGGTGATATACTTAAAGCAGTGGTTCTCAACTAGAGACAATTTTGCCCCCAGGGCCATTATTAGTAAAGTCTGGAGACATTTTACATTGTCACAACTGGATGAGGATGGAGGATGTTAGTGCATCTAGTAGGCAGAGACCAGATATACTGCTAAATATCCTACAATGCCCAAGACAACACCTACAACAAATAGTCATCTGGTTCAAAACATCAATAGAATCAGATTGAGAAACTGAGCATTAGAGTGATCTTTTGGCTATTGCTCCAAAATTTTATGAAATTTTTATAATATGCACATTATTATGTAATGGAATTGTATTTAAGTTTCCTTTCACTCTCTAGTAAGCCTGCCATACTGAAAATAAACCATTATCATCCTTACTCTCTGGAGAATTCCCTTTATGATTTAAGTCATGCCCTCAGCTTTTATCAAGGATCTGATAATGCAAAAGCAAATGGTGAAGCTTACAAATTTTGGGTAAATCTATAGTTAAGGGCATAGCTCACAAGATTTACTAAATTATACAGTGATGCTGTCACAAAAAAAATTTTTTTAGGTCTCATGACTATGAAAAGTTGATCTCTTTGGTGAACTTATACTTTTTTTATTTTTAATTTTGTGGAAATAAGTACAATGTGTTTCTATCTTTGCCTTGGCTACAAAGAAACTCAGCCCTAAGGTGTTTTGTTTTTTTTCAAGCTCCTCCATTATCTTTAATTTTTCAGCCTCCCTACCTTCTCATGTGTTTGTCATTTATCTACGCCTAGCACAGTACTTTTACAACGAATTAACTAATTGTTGTTGTTTTTGTTAAGTGCCATCGAGTCTGTTTTGACATATAGCGACCCTGTATGGGGTTTCCGGGGAGCGACTGGTGAGTTTGAACTGCCAACCTTATGGTTCAAACCCACCTTGTGGTTTGGTGTATTATCGTGCAGCACCATACCAAGGCTCCAATTAACTAATTGGTGGTGATGGTGTGCCGTGGAGTCGATTCCGACACATAACGACCTTGCGTAGGGTTTCTGAAGCTGTAAATCTTTACAGGCCCAGAGAGCCTCATCTTTCTCTCGAGGAACCAGGAACCGCTGGGTAGTTTCAAATTTCCGTTGCGTAACCACTACTCTACCAGAGTTCCTTTGCTAACTAAAAGTATGTTTTCTTCTAAATCCATGTCCTTCCCTTCCATTAATTCTTTGCCCATGCCCAAGATATCTTTAATCTCACTCAATATGGCTATTTCAAACTTTTTATCATAACTTTTAGTGTAGTTAATTTATTGTAAATTACAGATTATTGCATAATCTCATGTTTCTGCTGACTCCCCCCCACACACACACACACACATACAGTTCATTCTTGCCTTGAGTGATTTATTATTTTAGTTTGTGAGTTTATCTTTAGTGGGGATTATTGTTTGCTTTTTGTCATTTTTCTCCTATATACCATTGTTAGATAAGAGATGATTAGCAGTCTTTTCAAATGCATATTGAAAAAGTGATTAACAGAATAAATAAAGTGCATGTCTACGTTCTAGTTCACATTAAAATTTAATACACAGCATACAAAAAATTATTTAAAACTATCATGTCATTGTGTAAATGTTTATAGCATAAATATGTTGTCACATAGCTTCTTGTTGTTGTTGTTAAGTGCCACTAAGTCGGTTCTGACTCATAGCGACCCTGTATAGGGTTTCCAAGAGGTGGCTGGTGAATTTGAACTGCCAACATTGTGATATATACTGACCTTGTGGCCAAGTGCTTATCCTACAGCACCACACCAGGATTCATATAGGTGGGCACTGCTAAATCAAAAAAGTAGAGTGTTAAATTTAAAATACCAATCTATGATTTGAAAACAAAATCCTGTGCTACAAGAACTACATCACGTTTCTTCAGATTTCTTAGACAATCATTCCAATTGTCACATTTAGATTAAAGTCTGTCCTTAACTAGGCAACTGTTTCTCTGCAAGAGGAGAGTGAATTTTTATGTCAGCTAGCCATCTCTGCACCAAAAGCTTGAATCTAACATAAAGGTCAGTCTCCATCTTTCTCTTGATTCGTCTTCCCAATCCCAGCCTTCACCCCACACTCACTGTTCCTCTAAAGATGGTGTTGGGAGTTTGGAAAAATACCTGTGTGCCCATCACATGTTAATGAGTCAGTCCTTTGCTATTCGTGGATAATGGGGGTTACAAGCTATGTTGCATCCACAGAGGCCCACAAGAAAATCAACCTCATGAAGGCAAGGATCCTATCTGTTTTGATTCACCACCATATTTTCAGTACCTAAAGAGTCAGTATCTAAAGAGGAGAATATTGTAAGTACCATGGACCACCAAAAAAACAAACCAATCTGTGTTGGAAGAAGTACAGCCAGATTGCTCCTTGGAAGCCCGGATGGCCAGACTTTATCTCTCATACTTCAGACATATTGTCAGGAGGGACCAGTCTCTGGAGAAGGATATCGTGTTTGGTAAAGTGGAGGGTCAGCAAAAGAGAGGAAGATCCCCAACAAGATGGATTGGCACAGTGACAGCAGCAATGGGCCAAAGTGTAGCAACGATTGGGAGATTATACAGGACTGGGCAGTGTTCTGTTCTGTTGTGCATAAGGTTGCTATGAGGCAGTCCCAACTCAATAGTACCTAACAACAACAACAACAAAGAGTACCTGCCACAAAATATCTGCTCATAGACACTTTCTGAATGGATTAATGATTCAATAAGTACATATGTTTTTATATCTTCTTTCCTACATAGTAGAAATAGAAAATCTTTCTGGTGCCATTCATCTGCTCTACTAGACTTTGTTTCTCACTGAACACCCACCTGCTCCATCTACAATTATACCAACTTTTTTCTATTTGCTGATTTATCATTCCATTCGATTTAACTCTTCTGTGGAAAATGTTACTAGTTATAGCCTTAGCCATCCAGAACATGACTAACATAATTCTTTGTTAGTATCAAGCCAAATTTATTAGGAAAGAGACTCACTGGTTAAACTTGAGTCCGAATGTCACCTTTAAATCAGTTAAATCTGGTCAAGGGATAGTGTCAGAGTGTAAAAGGTTTGCTGCTACTTCAGCCATTCATCCACTCATTCAACAAATAGTTTGAGCATCTACTATGTGCAAAGGAGTTCTGGTAGCATAGTGGTTACAAATCGAGCTGCTATCCTCAGGGTCAGCAGTTCGAAACTACCAGCTGTCCCACGGGAGAAAGAGGAAGCTTTCTGCTCCTGTAAAGATTTACAGCCTCAGAAACCCTGTACAGGGTCACTATGAGTCGGAACCAACTCCACGGCACATAACAACAAC
>NW_006408705.1:2183352-2189705 GCF_000296735.1 Chrysochloris asiatica
GGAAATTTGTTCTGAAGGGACTTGATTGCTTGCCTTGATGGTTTCCCGGAAACAACTTGCTTATTCTTGTAGTAGCCATCATACTGTCATTTTTGTTTTGGGTTCTTCCTGATGATCTTTCTTTGAAGATATATCTTCTGTCACTCTAGCTGTTCCAGGCTGGTCTGCCAGTCCTTTCTGGTAGGCATGTCCCATCTCAGAAGGTTCTGGGTGGGGCTCAATATTCCACCTAAGGTCCTATACACTGCAAAGGCTCCAGAAGAGGCCTATTTCACTGGACAATTATAGAACCCATTTTAGGTATTCCAATCAGTTATATGCTGAAGATGGGCATACAAGTTTCTGTAATCATGTTTCCTGACATTCCTTTCGATCCTACTCAAGTGTATATTTTACAATAGTAGGCAAGGCAAACCAATATTCATAAGATAGTCAAGCATATTAGTATTATTTCCCCTCTTCAAACTACGTCTCAATCCCTGTATCTCAAAGCCCTGTTGTTCCAAGGTTGAGCACGCATCACTATTTACCTCTGTCCCATTTAGCCCATGTAAACCTGTCTCAGTGTTCCCTTATCTACCTTGTTCTTCCACCCCTCCCCCTTCTTGTGTATTGTCCTCCCCAACACCCAAACTATGATGTGTCTGCCCCCTACCCTGTGTTCTACTTTAGCATCCCTCCACCACTCCCCCACCCGATCCCCAGTAACCAACAAATATATATATATTTTTTATCCTTGTAGTATGGGTATCTTTTCTTACACTTTTACAGTTATGGTCTTATGCAATATTTCTCCTTTTGTGACTAATTTCATTCAGCATAATGTCCTTAAAATTCATCCATGTTATGCGGTGACTCATAAGGCATGGTATTTTCAATAGCATAATATGCATGTGAAAGTTAGACAATGAATAAGGAAGTCCACAGAAAAACTGATGCATTTGGATTATGATGTTGGAGTAGAATATTAATGGTACCATCGACTACCAGAGGAACAAACAAATCTGTGTTGGTGGAAGTACAATCAGAATGCTCCTACTTCGGACACTTTATCAGGAGAGACCAGTCCCTGGAGAAGGACATTATGCTTGCTAAAGTAGAAGGTCACCGAAAAAGAGGGAGATCCTCAATAAGATGGATTGGCCAAGTGGCAGCAGAGATGGGCTCAATGGCAGTTACTTAGATGGCTCAGGACAGGGAGATGTATCATTCTATTTTACATAGGGTCACTGTGGATGGTAACAGCAAGGTAGTGGAACCTAACAGCAAGGTAGTGAAGATAGAACAGTGAACGATAGGTTTAATCCCTACTCCCATCGAGCTTACATTCTAGCAGAGAAGACACATAGTAAACCTATAATGAATCATTAAATTCATGAATTCCAGAGTGTCAATTGGCAGAAAGAAGCAGAGCAGCCATCACCTTGATGACCACTTTTTTTTTCACATTTTGATATTTTTCTTTATTAAAAGTATTTGATTTCTAAGATTTTACAGTAATACTTTTTTTACAGCCACTGTTTTAAAAAAAAAATGTTTTACTGTGATTTATGTGATAGTTTACATGGGAGAACATTTGCTTTGCATTCATCCTATTGTATATCGTTTCATTGCCATGGTTACAATCCCCTCCATCCATTAAACAACCAAAGGGTATACCCTGCACAGCCCCTCTCCCTCTCTGGGTCTAGAGTTCCCAGCCATTCCATCTCTCCACGTCATCGTCTCTGCCTCCATCTCTGACATCACTGCTTCTCTGGGTAGGGTCCCCGCACTCTGCTCTTCTCCCTTGATAGTCCCAGAGCCCTCCGCTCCTGGACTGCAAAGTCAACCACTCCCTTCATTTTGCTACAAAACATCTACCTTTGCATTTCCAACCCTCACAGTCAGTCCTGATAGCAAATTATTCACTATTGTGCCACTTAAGTGACTTGATGACCATCTTTTGATATTCAGGAGGACTCAGCTAAGCAATTCTCAAGAGTACTGACTGACTGAAATGGTGAGATCATAAATGTAATTGTTTTAAGCCACTGAGGTTGTGGTCATTTGTTTCACGGGAGGACAAATGTCATATACCTAGCAAAAGGTAGCAATTTCCCTGCAGTGCCTCATTCCCTGGAGCAACAAGTATCCCCTGTCCTACTTTCCAGGTTCACAATATCTGAGAACAAGCTGGATAGAAATGTGCTGAGTCTGAGAAGGAAAGAAAGAGATGTTGGAAGAATTAGATCGTTTATACAAGGGGAAACCAGAAGAATGGCCCTGGGATGAATTTTGAAGATACTTGATAAATAGGGGTATTCTTGGGTGCTACAAACTGTTAACTTGCTACAAAAGTTGATGATTCTAATGCACTAAGAGGTGCTTCAAAAAAAATGCCTGCTGTTATATGTATTTCCACAAATCAGAGAACTTTCAGAAGTTCAAGTCAGATTCATATGACTACATGGAACAAGGGATATCACTGCTGATGTCAGATGGCTATTGGCTGAAAGCAGAGAATACAGAAAGATGTTCACCTGTGCATTATTGGCTTTTGATTGTGTGGATCATGACAGGCTATGGGCAAAATTGCGAACAATGAGTATTCCGGAACACTTAATTTTGCTCTTGAGGAACCTGTGCATAGACCAAGTGACAGTTGTTCAATCAGAACAAGGGAACACTGAGTAGTTTAAAATCAGAAAAGGTGTGTGCCAGAGTTGTAGTCTTTCACCATACTTATTCAATCTGTATGCTGAGCAAGTAATTTGAGAAGCTGAATTATATGAAGAAAAACATGGTATCAGGATTGGAGGAAGACTCATTAACAACCTGTGATATGCAGATGATACAACCTTGCTTGCTTAAAGAAAAGAGGACTTAAAATACTTGCTGATAAAGATCAAAGACCACAGCCTTTGGTATGGTTGCACCTCAATGTATAGAAATAAAAAATCCTCACCACTGGACCAATAAATAACATCATGATAAATGGAGAAAATATTGAAGTTGTCTAAGACTTCATTTTGTTTGAATCAATCATCAACAATCATGGAAGCAGCAGTTGAGAAATCAAACGACATATGGCATTAGGCAGATCTGCTGCACAAAGTCTCTTTAAAGTGTTAAAGAGCAAAGATGTCAGTTTGAGGACTAAGGTATGCGTGACCCAAGCCATGGTATTTTCAATAATTTTATATGCATGTAAAAATTGGACACTGAATAAAGAAGACCATAGAAGAATTAATGCTTCTGAGTTATTAAAATTACCATGAACTGCCAAAAAGAACAAACAGATCTGTGTTTGAAGAAGTACAAACAGAATGCTCGTTAGAAGCTAGGATGGCCAGACATCATCTCTCATATATTGGGCATATATATTATCAGGAGAAATCAGTCCCTGGAAAATGGCATCATGTTTGGTAAACTGGAGAGTCAGCAAAAGAGAGGAAGACCCCAATGAGATGGACTGGCACAGTGGCAGCAGCAATGGGCTCAAGCTTAACAAAAATTGTGAGGTTGGAACAGGACTACTTATGCATAAGGTCACTATGAATCGGTACTGACTCAACACACCTAACACAATAATAACAAAAATCAGCTATTGAAATATCTATGGAATACACTTTTTCTCTGATACACATGGGATCACCATGCATCTGAATACCCTTGACACCAATTGGTTTTGTTTGCTTGTTTGTTTATCTGAATGTAAGACAGGATAAACATGAATCCATCACCCTAGGGGTATTTTCTCAGGATGTAGCAAGGATCTCAGGAGCAGACTAATTCTTATTAGTCTGGAGAAAGCACTGTATATAAAATTCTAGGTCAAACTATGTTTTATTCAATTCTTAACAGCTCCTACTTCATTGTCTTCTGATTTGCATTTTCCCCCACAAAATGTTTGCAATGTTTTTTATCATTGTTTTTGTCTCTTTCAGTTTTGCTGCTTAAAAATTTCACTCTTTATTACTGCTTTTAAACAAATTGACTGTCAGGGTGTAGTCCACGTTTTACATATAGTTCAGGGAAGGGGGTGTGTGCTGGCTATTAGCTGCTAAGATTTATGAGGTTTTTGTTGTTGTTAAGCACGATCGAGTTTAGTTCTGACTCAGTGACTCAGTATATGGTTTCTGCAGCTATTAATCTTTGCAATCTTTGATGTCTTTCTCCCTCAGAGAGGCTGGTGGGCTCAAACCACCAACCTTGTGGTATGCAGTACAGTGATTATTCTACAGACTCACCATGCTCCTTATAAGTTTATGTTGTTGTTAGGTGCCATCGAGTCAGTACCGACTCATAGTGACCTTATGCACAGCAGAACAAAACACTGCCTGATCCTGGGCCAACCTCACTTACTGTTGCCATGCTTGAGTCCATCGATGTTGCCACCTGGTCAATCCATCTCATTGGGGATCTTCCTCTTTTTCTCTGACCCTCCACCTTATCAAACATGATATCCTTCTCCAGTGACTGGTCCCTCCTGATAATATGTCCAAAGTATGAGAGATGAAGTTTGGCCATCCTGGCCTCCAAGGAGCACTCTGGCTGCATTTCTTCCAAAACGGATCTATTGGTTCTTTTGGCAGCCCATGGCACTTTCAATATTCTCCTCCAATACCACAACTCAAAAGCATCCTCTCTTCTGCGGTCTTCCTTATTTACTGTCCAGCTAGGTTCCATCAAATCTACAAATTTTTCAATCAGTATTTCTTCAAATATTTTTCCTATACTCCTCTCTTTTCCTTTCAGTTCTTTAGAGATTCCAGGAATATATCTACTGTTTTTGTTTAATACCATTATGTCGGTTCTGACTCATAGTGACCCTGTATAGGGTTTCTGTGGAGTAGCTGGTGGATTTGAACTGCCAACCTTACAGTTCAAACTGACCTATAGTAGAGTGTTTATCCTACAATGCCAAAATTCTCTCATAGCTCATGATGCTCTTCTTTTTTAATTCATCTTTCTGTCCATTTTGTCTGCAGTAGATTCTATTACTCTGTCTTCAATAGGTTCTATTACTGTGTCATCAAAGAATGTTTCTTTTTGTATGTAAACCTTTTCTTGATTTTTATAATTATGGTCTCATACAATATTTGTTCTTTTGTGGTTGACTAATTACACTCAGCATAATGTCCTTCAGGTTCATTCATGTTATGATATATTTCACATATTAATCAATATTCTTCAACCTTGCATAATATTCCATTGTGTGTATACACCACAGTTTGTTTATCCATTCTTCTATTGGTGGGCATTTAGGCTGTCTCCATCTTTTTGCTATTGTGAATAGTACTGCGGTGAACATGGGTGTGCATATATTTATTTGTGTCGTGACTCTTATTTCCTGAGAAGATACACCAAGTAGAGGGATTGCTGGGTCACATGGTGTTTCTGGACTCCTGGTGTGGCGCTATAGAATCAGCACTGGACTGCAAACCACAAGGTCGGCAGTTCAAACTCACTAGCTGCTTCTTGGAAACCCTACACAGGGTCACTATAAGTCAGAACCAACTCAATGGCACTTTTCAACAGCAACAACAGTGTTTCTATTTCCAACTTTTTGAGGAAGCACCAAAAACACCACACTGGTTGTACAATTTTACAGCCCCACTAGTAGTAATGATGATGTGGCACTGCTAGTTAGTGCGCTGGATGGCAAAGTCAGCTTGAACCACAAGATCAGCAATTCAAACTCACCAGCTACTCCTTGGAAACCCTATATAGGATCGCTATGAGTCAGAACCGACTCAACGGCACTTAACAACAACAACAAAGTAGTATAGGAAGGTCCTAGTCCCTCCACACCCCCATCAACATATGTTGTTTTCTGTTTGTTTGGTTTTTTTTATTTTGCTATTACTGCTAAGTTGAGATGACATCTCATTGTTGCTTTGATTTGCTGCACTCTAATGGCTAATGGACTTCTGGTGTGACAGTGTAGGAACAAGAGTGAACTATAAACTGCAAGATGGGCAGTTTAAACCCACCAGCTGCTTCTCAGAAACCTTATAAAGGTTCACTATGAGTCGGACCACTCATCTGTCAACACTCATGGAAGCAGCAGTCAAGAAATGAAACAACGTATTGCATTAAGCAAATCTGCTGCACAAGACCTTTTCAAAGTGTTGAAGAGTAAAGATGTTAACTTGAGAACTAATGTGCGTCTGTCCCAAGCCATGGTGTTTTCAATAACCTCATATGCATACAAAAGCTGGACAGTGAATAAGGAAGACTGTAGAAGAATTGATGCATTTGAGTTATGGTGTTGGAGAAGAATTATGAAAGTGCCATGGGCTGCCAAAAGAACAAGCAGATCTGTGTTGGAAGAAGTGCAGCCAGGATGGCCAGACTTCGTCTCTCAT
>NW_006408705.1:2190195-2192061 GCF_000296735.1 Chrysochloris asiatica
CTATGGGTCGGAACCACCTCAACAGCACTTAACAACAACAGGCAATTTAAGAACAAATTTTACTATAGGGTGAAATTTGCCTCAATATCACAATTTATCTGTCAGTTTGTTATACTGTAGTGGCTTGTGTGTTGCTGTGATACTGGAAGTTATGCCACTGGTATTTTAAATATCAGCAGCTTCAAACACAGTAGGCACATTTCAGGTGAGTTTCCAGAATAAGACAAACTAGGAAGAAGGAGAGGCAGACTACTTCTGAATATTTAGCCACTAACAACCTTATGAACAGCAGTGCAACATTGTCAGATAGCACCAGAAAATGGAATATTGAAACATGTTGACTAGCACCAGATCATTGTCACATATAACACTGGAAGATGTGCCACTCAGGTTGGAAGGCATCAACACACAGCTAGGGAAGAGCTGCCTCCTCAAAGTAGAGTTGACCATGATGATGAGAATGGAGTAAAGCTTTCTGATCTTCATTTGCTGATGGGGCACAACTCAAAATAAGGAGAAACATCTATAAACATCCATTAATAATCAGAACACAGAATGTAAAAAATTATGAATCTATGAAAATTGGAAAGTTCAAAAATTAAGCAGAATGCATAAATAACGATATACTAGGCATTAGTGAATTGATATGGACTGGTATTGGCCATTTTCAATTTGGCAATCATGTGGCTTGCTACATCAGGAATGAAAAATTGAAGAGGAATGGCATTGCATTCATCATCAAAAAGAACACTCCAAGATCTGTCATGAACTATAATGTTGTCTGTGATAGGATAATATTCATGTGTCTACAAAGAAGAGCAGTTAATGCCACTATTTTTCAAAACTATGGACCAACCACTAAACCACTGATGATGAATTTAAATATTCTACCAAATTCTTCAGTCTGAAATTAATCAAACATGGAATCAAGATGTATTGATAATTACCAGTGACTGGAATGCAAAGGGTGGAAACAAAGAGGAAGAATCAGACATTGGAAAATATGACTTGGTGATAGAAATGATGCTAGAGATTCCATGATAGAATTTTGCAAGAGCAATGGCTTATTCAATACAAATACCTTTTTTTTTAACAATATAAAAAAGGACTATACACATGGACCTCACCAGATGAAATGCCCAGAAAGCAAATGGACTATATCTGTGCAGAGAGACAGTGGAAAAGTTCCACATCACCAGCCAAAACCAGGCCAGGGGCAGACTGTGGAACACACCATCAATTGCTCATATGCAAGTACAAGCTGAAACTAAAGAAAATTAAAATAAGTCCACAAGAGCCAAAAGAGGACGTTGAATATATCCCATCTGAATTTGGAGATCTTCTCAAGAACAGATTTGATGCATTAGACACAAATTACCAAAGACCAGAAGAGTTATAGGATGACATCAAGAGCATCATACGGAAGGGCAGGTCTTGATGGCGGAGAGAGTAGAGGTGCAGTGAGGTTCATCATCAACAATACCACAAAATATCAGGTAAAGTGGGTTCAAGGTTGAGCTCCAAAACTCTGAACAACATAGGTAGGAATATTTTAAAAGTTTGAAGGCTTATCACTAGTGGAACTTGTAGCAGAAGTAAGAAATCACATACTTTTGAATCTGCCAGGCTCAATGGCCCAGAGCTGACAACTTGGGTGAGACCAAATGGTAAGACCAAGCAGGGGAACAGACCCACCATGGAATAATGCCACGGGAACTTTGGAGCAAAGGTAGACAATACACTTTGTTGGTTTTGCTTTGTTCTGATTTTCTTTTCTTTTCTTTCTTTCTTTTTTTTGGGGGGCGGGTGGTATCTGTTCCTTGGCCACTCACTGTTTGCGCACCTCCATTCTGGTGACTAGAGGGG
>NW_006408705.1:2193086-2194591 GCF_000296735.1 Chrysochloris asiatica
GACAATACACTGAAAGGGCAAAGGAGTAGAATAGAAAAGATGAAAGGCAGAACTAGTGAGCTGGACCACAAATCTATCAATATCATTAAGATAGAAGAGCAAACAGAAAAAAAGGATTAAAAAAATCTGAAGAAGGTCTAAGATTCATGTTGGACAACATGAAAAGGAATAAGTTAAGAATTATCGGCATTCCAGAACAGGAAGAATTGCACAAGTCCACAGAGGAAATAGTTGAAGAACTCTTCAAAGAAAATTTCCCTAACATCCTGAAAAGTAAAAAGATAGACATTCAAATAGCTTAGCGAACCCCAGGAAGGATAGACCCCAAAAGAAAATCACTAACACATATCATAATCAAGCTCTCCAAAATCTAAGATAAGGAGACATTCCTGAAAGCAGCTAGGGAAAACAGAAGTGTTACATACAAAGGCAAACAAGTCAGATTAAGCTCGGATCTCTCAGCGGAAACCATGCAAGCAAGAAGGCAATGGGAAAACACATATAAAACCCTGAAAGAAAAAAACTGCCAACCAAGAATCCTTTATCCAGGAAAGCTATCGATGAACTATGATGGTGTAATCAAAACATTCCAGGATAAATAGAAGCTAAGGGATTTTTCCAAAGCCAAGCCTGCAGTACAAAACATCCTAAAGGGAGTTCTGTGGACTAAGAACCAACAAGAACAGATAATAACCAGAGATTGACATACATGGCAGCACCTCCCAGAACTAAATTGACAGAAGGAAGATTCAGGAAAAGAAAAAAACTACAAGAACAAACTCAGAGAATCTGGGAGGTCAGTTTATGATCAAAACAATTACCATGAAAAAGAAGGTAAGCACATTGGAACAGAGATCCTGATGGTGAGAAGGTCAGATTGATTACAGAATAAAATAGACTGCACTAAACAGAGGGAAAAAGTAATGGCATATAAGGTAACCTCAAAAAAATTAAACTTTACAAAATACCAAGAAAATGAAAATCCAAGAAGAACATGGAAACATTAAAACTATGAGGAAACTCACAAGAAAAAACACAAAAAGCATAAATTTAGCAAAGGAAGACACACAGAACAAAGAAAGCAGCAACACCACAAAAAACAAACATAATGGCAGCAATTAATCCATACTTCTAGATAATTACACTGAATGTAAATGGATTAAATGCACCAGTTAAGAGACGGAGGGTGGCAGAATAGATAAGAAAACAAGATCCTTCAATATGCTGTCTGCAAGAGACACATCTTACACACAAAGACAAAAACAGATTAAAAGTCAAAGGATGGAAAAATATATACCAAGCTAATTACAATAAGATCAAATAGCACAGCCTTCAGTATGGATTGCATCTCAATGTAAAGAAAACAAAAATCCTCACCACTGGACCAATAAACAGCATTCTTATGAATGGAGAAAAGACTGAAGTTGTCAAGGACTTCATTCTTCTTGGATCAACTATCAACACTCATGGAAGCAACAGTCAAGAAAACAAATGATGTATTGCTT
>NW_006408705.1:2194896-2195548 GCF_000296735.1 Chrysochloris asiatica
GCAGACATATCATAGTTCAGGTGTTGGGGAGGGTAATACACAAGAAGGGGGAAGGGGTGGAAGAACAAGACAGATAGGGAACACTGTAATAGATTTGCATAGGCTAAATGGGACAGAGGTAAATAGTGATGTATGCTCAACCTTGGAACAACAGGGCTCTGTGATACAAGGATCGAGGCACAGTCTGAAGAGGGAAAATAATACTAAGATGCTTGACATTCTTATTAATATTAATTTCCCTTGCCTACTATTATAAAGTAGACACGAGTGGGATATAAAGGAATGTCAAGAAACATGATTACAGAAAACTTGTAAGCCCGTCTTCAGCCTATAACTGATTGGAATACCTAAAAGGGGTTCTAGGACTTGCCCAGTGAAATAGGCCTCTTGTGGAGCCTTTGTAGTGTATAGGACCTTAAGTGGAATCCTGAGCCCCATCCAGAACCTTCTGAGGTGGAACATTCCCACTAGAAAGAACAAAGCAGACCAGCCTGGGACAGCTAGAGCAACAGAAGATACATCTTCAAAGAAAGATCAGCAGGAAAAACCCAAAACAAAAATGGCAATATGGTTGGCTACTACAAGAATAAGCAAGTTGTTTGCTAGGAAGCCATCAAGACAAGGAATCCAGTCCCTTCAGGACAAACCCCCC
>NW_006408705.1:2196723-2209455 GCF_000296735.1 Chrysochloris asiatica
GTTTTTATCTTGTCTAGATGGGTCTGGTAAAAAGAGATGGGGATAAGATTCTTATGATTCAATAGTGAGTAATGATTATCATGACTAATTGCAGTTGTAACAATTGTAAGGGTAGAAGTTTTGTAACAAAAATGGGGGAGTAGTTAATCTTACAATCCAGAAACAGAGGACACTAGGACCATCAAGAGAGAAGAACACAAGCAGAATGCAGGACCTTATCCAGAGAAGTGATACCAAAGATGGAGGCAGAAATGGGGACACGGAGAGAGGGAGCAGCTGAGGACTCTAGACTCATGGGAATAGAGGGACTGAGAGCTGGACACCAGAAGGCAAACTTGTTTGTTTTAGTACTCAGGCATGTTTAATAAGTTAACCCACCAAATGTGCCCTTTTGTGGTTTAAATTATTATATATGCCTGAATGTTTAAAAAAAGGAGCTAAAATGAATATTGAGAAATACTATTAACTGATGATACATGGAGAGGATTATAATCTTTGTAATGAAAGATTAGTATACATTTTGTTGAACGTAAAACTGATGGTCTGCCCTGTAACCTTTCACTCAATCACAATAAAAATTTTAAAATATATATATGCTTAATAAGTGTTTGCTAAATAAATCCTTGTGTTCTATCCAAAAATAAATAAATAAAGTGGCCATGTGACAAGAAAAAAAAAAAATAGAACATCAGGAAGAAAGCAAAAGATCATTAAGGAAACAAAAAAGTAAACACTAAAATGGATGTCAGAAGAGACTCTAAAATTTGCTATCCAACGTTGTTGTTAAGTGCCGTCTAGTCGGTTTCAACCCATAGCAACCCTGTAGAGGATTTCCAAGGAGTGACTGGTGAGCTTGAACCATCAGCTTTGCAGTTCAAACCAACTTTGCAGTCTAGTGCATTAACCCACAGCCCCACACCAGGACTCCTCTCCAGTGTAGAGATGCGAATCAAATGGAAGAAATGAGGAGGTAAAATAACTGAACAGAAAATTTCAAAGCACATCTAGAGAAGCATGGTCAAGTATTACAATGAAATGTGCAAAGACCTGGAGTTAGAAAACCAAAAGGGGAGAATGTGCTCATCATTTCTCAAGCTGCAGGAACTGAAGAAAACATTCAAGTTTCAACTTGAAATATTGAAGGATTTCTTGGTCAAAAGAATGAACAATGCAGAAAGCATCAAAAAAGAAGGTAGGAATACTGAGAGTAACTGTACCAAAAAGAAATGGTCGATGTTCAATCATTGCAAGAGGTAACATGATCAAGATCCAATGGTACTGGAGGAGAAAGTCAAGGTACACTGAAGGCATTGGCAAAGAATAAAGCTCAAGAATAGAAATTGAAAACTTTCAATAAACTGAAGCAGTACTAAAGACACTCTCTCATTTATGCCAAAAATTTGGAAGACATTCCAAAGACAGGTGATCCAGTGGAATGCAGAAATCATCAGAGAATAGTGTTAATAGCAGATACAAGCAAAATTTTGCTGAAGATAATTTTTAAATGGCTGCAACAATACATTGACAGAGAACTACCAGAGGTTGAAACTAGATTCAGACAAGAATGTGGGATGAGAGATAGCACTGCTTATGTCAGATGGATACTGACTGAAAGTGAAGAATACCAGAAAAATGTTTACCTGTGCAAAAGATTTTAATTATGCAAAGGCTTTTGAATGTGTGGATAATGAGAAGCTATGGATAATATTATGATTAATGGTTATTCAAGAATGCTTAATTGTGCTCATGAGGAACCTGTACATAGGACAAGAGGCCGACATTTGAATAGAACAAGGGGACACTGAATGGTTTAAAATTAGGAAAGGTATTCAATCTGTATGCTAAGCAAATAACCCTAGAAGCTGGATTATATGAGGAAGATTGTAGCATTAGGTTTAGAGGAAAAGTCATTAACAACCGGAGATAAGCAGATGATACAACCTTGCTTGTTGAAAGCAAGGAATTAAAAAGCTTACTGATGAAGATCAAAGACCTCAGTATTAAGTATGAGTTGCACCTCAATTTAAAGAAAACAAAAATTTTCACCACTGAACCAATAAATAGTATCATTATAAATGGAGAAAGATTAAGGTTGTCAAGGACTTCATTTTATGCAGGTCTACTGTTGGCACTCATAGAAACAGCAGTCAAGAAATCAAATGACATATGGCACTAGGCAAATCTGTTGCACAAGACTTCTTTGAAGTGTTCAAGAGCAAAGATTTCAGTTTGAGGACTAAGGTGTGCCTGACCCAAACCATGGTATTTTTAACAGCCTCATATGCATGTGAATGTTGGACAATGAATAAGGAAGACATTAGAAGCACTGATGTATTTGAGTTATGGTGTTCATTGAAAGCACCATGGACAGCCAGAAGAACAAAGCAATCTGTGTTAGAAGTAAAGCCAGAATGCTCCTTAGAAACCAGGATGATGAGACTTTATCTCTCACTTCAGACACATTTTCAAGAGGAACCAGTCCCTGGAGAAGGATTTCACGCTTGGTAAAGTGGAGGGTCAGCGAAAAGGAGGAAGACCCTCAATGAGATGGATTGGCACAGTGGCAGCAGCAAGGGGCTCAAGCTTAACAATGAATGTGAGGGTGGAGCAGGAGCACACATCTGTTGTGTATAGGGTTGCTATGAGGTGGCAGCGACTCAATGGCACCTAATAATAACAACAACAACAGAAGCAATAGGACTCCTGGTGGCACATTAGGTTAATCACTGGGCCACTAACAACAAGGACAGCAGTTCAAACCCCCCAGTCACTCATTCTTTGGGAAGAAAATGTCTGCCTCTGTAAAGATATGTTGTTGTTGTTGTCAGGTGCCATCGAGTTGGAACCGACTCATAGCGACCCCATGCACAGCAGAACGAAACAGTGTCTGATCCTGGGCCAACCTCACTACCGCTGCCACACTTGAGTCCATCAATGATGCCACCTGGCCAATCCATCTCGTTGGGGGTCTTCCTCTTTTTCTCTGACCCTCCACCTTACCCAGCATGACATCCTTCTCCAGCGACTGTTCCCTCCTGACAATATGTCCAAACTATGAGTGACGAAGTTTGGCCATCTTGGCCTCCAAGGAGCACTCTGGCTGCACTTCTTCCAAAACAGATCTATTGGTTCTTTTGGCAGCCCATGGCACTTTTAGTATTCTCCTCCAACACCATAATATACTGCCACAGAAACCCTATATAGGGTTGCTATGAGTTGAAATCAACTCAGTAGCAATGGGTTTGGTTTCCCCAGTCTTCATTTATTTCCAGTTTTGGTTACACTCTGCAGATCTCTGAGATTCTCCTGTGTGTAGTTGTCTTCTCTTTCATACTCTGACATCTTCTCCTCCCTGAACTACCAACTCCAGTCTCTATTTAGAAATACTGCCAAGCTTAGCCTGAGTTCACTTTCTGTGTACAGTGTAAGATTATTGTTATCATGGCTAAGTGCCTTCAAGTTGGTTCTGACTCATAGTGACCCTGTTTAGAGTTTCCAAGGCTTTAAACTTTGATGGAGCAGAAAGCCTTGTCTTTCTTTTGCTGAGTTGCTGACAGACTCGAACGGTAGATGTTGTGGTTCTCAGTCCCGTGCTTTTCATATAGAGTCACCACATTGCCATGCTGTGGTGTAAGCTGGTACAATTGTAAGAATCACCTCATTTTTCCCCTTCTCAGTGGTCAGCTCTGTACTACTTGTTGTCTAATGCCCAAAACCAATTGTTTCATATATGTTGTACCGCTTTTTTACTTGTTGAAGGTGAGAACATAAATAGGATCCTTGCTAGTCCCTCTTAACCAGAAGCAGGAATTTCGCCTAAATTTCTGTTAGTATACATTAAGACTGTGCTGACCTTTCCATAGAAGCCACATTTTACTGAGTTTGTTTAGTTCTTTCCATTGTTGTTTTTAACTTTATTAATTAATGATAAACAAGGCCTCCATAATCTTTTGATTGTGTGATTGATTCTTCTTCAACTTAAAATCAGATATGTATTCTGTTATATTTCTTTATATTAACTTTGGTCCTTTTGAATCTTGCTTCTGTCATCTATTCTATTGTGTAGCCTTGAATATTTAGTCAACAAATATTTATCAATGCCCATTACATACCTGGCACTGCTCTAGGTGCCAGGGATACTAACACAGTTTTTTTCTAGAGAAGGTATAACACATCTAATATATTGTATCAGATACACAAACAAATGATTTTAGATAGTGTACATGCTAAAAGCTAGTAACGTTAATAGAAAATTGCCAGGGTAGGGGAGTGACTACTTTACCTTAGTTTTGGGGGAAATTATGTGTATAAGTTCTTGGCTGTAAACAAGTGAAAACAACTCTGCTTAACTTAAGCAAAAAAGACATTTCAAAAGGGTTTCAGGTAGTTGATATCATTGATATGTAGTCTACAGAACTTGGCTTTGGAAGAATTCAAGGGAGGCAAAGCACAGATAAGAGGAAATAACATGGTAGTCTGCTTTCTAACCCAACCAATCACCACCACCATTTGTAGCACCACCACTGAACAATCATTCCTCTGGTGAATTCTGCCCGACTTATTGGCCTACTCATGTTCCAGTGGACTCTCCATGGCATCAAAGATACTATGAAAACTGCAACTGTGCTGGCCTTTGGGTATCACTCTCTTGAGATTTAAAACACTGGAGCCAATGGGCTGCACTGAGCCAATTGGTGTCCATGTGCTTGTTGCCACAGGCAGGGAAAGAAAAAACCTGGCCTTCCTGAGTTCCCGTAGTGGGATGTTCAGTTGTTGGGCAAACAGTATATAATGTCTCCTTAATTCCTCTAAAAAGTAAAAATAACAGAGGTTATTGAGGGATAGAGATGGTCCAGACCAGGAGAATGTCTAAATTCGAATGATATTTAAATAATGAAAAAAGGCAGTCATATAAAGATCTGGATGTAACACGTTGTTGTTGTTAAGTGCCTTCGAGTCAATTCCGACACAATAGCGACCCTGTACAGGGTTTCCGAGACTGTAAATCTTTACGGGAGCAGAACGCATCATCTTTCTCCCGCGGAACCGCTGGTAGTTTCGAACTGCTGGCCTTAGGTTCGCAGCCCGATTAGTAACCACTACGCTACCAGAGCTCCTTAAGAAAAAAACAGAAGCAGAGGCAGGATTAAGGACAGTGTTTTGACAAAACATGAAATCCCGGGAGGGTTGAACGTAGCGCAAAGAGAATAGACAGATGAGATCTAAGAGTGGACAGAGGTAAGACATATTGAACCTTAAAGACCTTGGGAAATTATTTGGAGAGTTCCCTCCACCCAGTTTTTTTTAAATACAATTTTATTTATTTTGTTGTTGTTGTTGACCATACACACAGCAAAACAAACACCAATTAATTTTCTACATATACCATTTAGTGAAGGGGCATTATTTGCATTCTTTGAATTGTGCAGCCATTCTCAGCCTCCTTTTCTGAGTTGTTCCTCTCCCATTAACATAAATCCACTTCCACTAAGGTTCCTATCAAAGGATGCTGTTGTCAATTTCATTGTCTACTGATAGATCTTAAGAGAGTACAATGCTCAAGGCAGACCTTTTTCACTAGTTAAACAAAACTACTGTTTGGTTTAAAGACTTCAGGAGATGTTTTTAGGGTAAGGATTAAAGATTATCTCAGGGTCATTGTTTCAGGGGTTCTTCCAATCTCTATGGCTCCAGAAAGTCTGGAGTCCATAACTATTTGAAATTCCAGTCTGCATTTCTCCACTTTCTATCAGGATCCTTCCAGGGAATCTTTGATCAAAATGGTCAGGAATGGTAGCCAGGTGCCATCCAGTGCTAGTCTCATGGCAAAGGAAGTAGTTTTTCCAGAGAGGTAATTAGGAGTCCTAAGGAGCTCTAGTAGTGTGTGTTGTTGTTGTTAAGTGCAATCGAGTCTGTTCCGACCCATAGCGACCCTGTACAGGGTTTCCGAGGCTGTAAATCTTTACTGGAGCAGAACGCCTTATCTTTCTCCCGCGGAGCAGCTGGTAGTTTCTAACTGCTGACCTTGTGGTTCGCAGCCCGATTCGTAACCATTACACTACCAGAGCTCCGTTCTAGTAGTGTAGTGGTTACAAATCGGGCTGTGAACCGCAAGGTCAGTAGTCCAAAACTACCAGCTGTTCCACGGGAGAAAGATGAGGCTTTCTGCTCCTGTGAAGATTTACAGCCTCGGATACCGTGTACAGAGTCACTATGAGTCGGAACAGACTCCACGGCACTTAACAACAAAAACAACAATTAGGAGTCCTGGTGTGGTATGTGGGTTAATGTGCCAGACTGCAAAGCTGTTTGAATTGCAAGGTTGGCGGTTCAAGCTCGCCATCTGCTTCTCAGAAACCCTATCCAGGGTCGCTATGGGTTGGAACCGACTCAAAGGCACTTAACAATAACAACAACAATTAGCCACACATGTCCCATATCTTCCAAGTCCTGAGTCTTTTTCCTCTGCAGCTCCAGATGGATAAAAACCAACTGCTGAGCTTGGATGGCCATTTGCAAACTTCATAACCTCAAGCATTATGCAATAAACTAAGAGGTAGAGGAGAGACACTAAACATGACTTTAGGCTAGTTAACCGAAATGTCCCATGAAATCATGACCCCAAAACCTCCAAACCAAGAAACCAAATCCTACAAAGTTTTTAGTTGTGCATAATCAACCCCAACAGCGTTGTAGTTGTTGTAGTGTGTCATGGAGTCAATTCCCACTCACAGCGACCCTGTATAGGGTTTCCAAGGAGCGGCTGGTGAGTTTCAGCCTTGGACCTTGTGGTTCAAACTGACTTTCCCATCCAGCACCAGTGTCACACGTACTCTTTCTTTTTGGGCTGCTTTTGTGTGTACAAAGAGGCTTCCAAAATCTCACAGGAAAATGGACTTGAAAAATAATGGCATTTTTCCATAGACATTTTGAAGCCCCCTCTTGTATCTATCACACAACTTTTTACAGGTGTACAATTTATTGGTAGTTATTACAATAATGTGCTATACAACCTACCCTATTCTTAATCAGTTCCATATTCTTCCCCCACCTCCCTCCCCCTCCACATACTTTTCTTCCTACTTTCACTCCTGGTAATCATTAATAAACTTTATTCTCTTTACATTTTGCTTTTCCTTGTCTTTTTATGAAAATGAGGTCATGCAGTAATTGTCCTTTTGTGATTGACCTATTTCATTCAGCATAATGTCTTCTAGCTCCATCTATATTATAGCATATAGCAGTATTTCATTTCTCCTACTGACTGAGTTCTGTTGTAGCTATGTACTAAGTTTTGTTTATCTTTTCATCTGTTAATGGGCATTTAGGTTGTTTCCACCTTTTTGGCTGTTGTAAATAGAGCTGCAATGAACATTGGTGTACAAGTCTCTGTTTGAGTCTCTGCTTTCATGTCTCTGGTTATATACTTAGGTGTGAAGTTCTACCAACTAAGAGAATGAATATCTTTGGAAACTGTATATCTGACAAGAACCTAATAACCAAAACATATATAAAAATTTAATAACTTAACAACAAAAAGACAAATAACCTAATCATAAAATAGGCAATTGAGTTCATATTCCACCAATGAAGACATTCAAATAGCCACCAAATATATCAAAGGATGCTCAGTGTCATTAATTATCAGAAAAATGCAAATCAAAACTACAATGAGATACCATTTCACTCCCACTGGGATGGCTGGAGTGGCCCTGTAGGATAATCACTAGAGTGCTAACCACAAGGTCAACAGTTCAACCCACTTCATGGACACCATATACAGGGTCACTATGAGTTGGAACCAAAATAACGGCACTTGACAAGGATGGCCAAGATTTTTTAAACTATAGAAAACAACAAATGTTAGAATGCAGGGAAGGTGGAGCCCTTACCCATTGCTGGGGAGAATGCTAAATGATACAACCATCATGGAAACAATGTGACTGGTTCCTGAACAAACTAAGACGAGAACTACTGTGAACAGTAGCCTTATTGCTGAAGGAAACCACTGAGAGATTGGAGAGGAGTAATATTAACCTTCCAGGCTACGTGTTACTTAAAATGTTAAAAACATTTTCTTTCTTCTTTTTGCATTCTAATATAAAACTGTGGAGTCTTGGTGTGTCGCAAGGTCAATTTGAACTGCAAGGTGATGGTTCAAACCCACCAGTAGCTTCTGTGAAACCCAATGCAGGGTAGGTATGAGTCAGAACCAACTTCATGGCACTTAACAGTGGAAATAACAAAAATGTAAAACTGTAGAGTATGGTGTGACACATTGATAACTGCAAGGTCGGTGATTCAAAGCCATCAGCTGCTCCTTGGTTCACTATGAGTCGGAATCGACTCAATGGCACTTAACAAAAGCAACAACAATGTAAAACTGTCATAGCAGCATTTTAGGGGAAAACAATTTAAAATTCCATTCTTTGATATTCTTTTCATTTCTTCAGACTCTCTTTAAATTATGTTTATATGAGTGCCTGATTTTATATCACTGTCCATTTCATATATACTGTTATATTCTTTTTACTCCATATTATGTATTATATGCTAAATTGGAAATTTGCTTCCACAAACTTTCTTTAGGATGAAACTTTAGGAATGGGATTACAGGATCACAGGGTATGAAGTCTTATTTAAAATGCATTTCTTGTAGACATAGAGCTTCTGAAAAAGTTACATTGATTTGATGCTATCAAAGTCCATGAGTATATTAGTTTCACCACAGCTAAATAACTTTGCTGATTTTGCAGGTATGATACGGTCAAAATTGCTTTCATATTCATTTCTTTGATTTTGTTCCCCGGAGGCCACAAAGAAGCAGTGGGATGGAAGCTGAGGACATGCAGGAAGAAGTGAGAAGGGGGGCATGGTACTTCTCTGGTCCATCCTCCAGCCTAGAATTCTGTAAACAGGGCCTCGCATGCCACCAGCTTCTTTCTAGGGATCTCCTCAAGTGGCTCTCTTTGCTCATGGATATGTCTGCCACATGGTCTTTCTTCTTCACTGTGTCTCCACTGATGGCTGCTCCTGAGTGGGCTTTCTGTCTCTGTACCAGATGTCTGCCCCCTTTGCTTCCAACACCTCCATTCGTCTTAGGCCTTGTTTGATAGGTAGCTACTTCTCTCTTCTGTGTTTCCAGAATCAGAATGTTGAAGCGGGAAAATTCCCACAGATCTTATTTCTAGTATCTTTGCTGCAAGAGTACTTCTTTGCTATCCCGATTTTCTTAGAGGGATTCAGCATCATCCATTCATTCAACATTATTTAGTCAGAATCGCAACAGAAACAGATGGCAGCATATTCAAATCGGGCAACCGAAGCAAGTTTAAGCAAGGGACTACTTACAAATGTGGGCAGAGTTTAGGGAAACCCCAAAAGAATGATGTCATACGATAATACTAACAGCAAGCAACAAATGGTAGCTATTGCCACTAAAGGGGCTAAAGGAGAGAGTAGTTACAAGAACCCAAACAGATAACACAAATAGATTGATGCAGTGGGTCATCTATGGCAATTAAGCAAAGGAAAAATCAAGGAACTACATAACATGAGTTCATTCTTCTCCTGCACTCTATAATATCCTGAGACACTCTGCCATTTGCTGAATCCAGCCAGAGACCAGGAAGCAATGGGAGCCTCTTTATGGAGTCTGCAGTGGTGGTGGGGGCAGGGAACGTGGCAGCATCATTATTTATGTGAATAAGAGTCCAGGGAGTGAAGGGTATCCTAGCTGTCCTACCTGTCTCGCAATGACTGACATACACAGAAATAAAGACTATGATGGGATTGATCATGAGGGACTCAAACCCAATAATACCAATGGGACTGTGAGTGTTTGGAGTGAGCAGAAGGAAGGACAAGAAGTATTCAAGTTCTGGTGGCAACTCCACTATTCTCAATGATAAGAAAATGGCTGGGGAGGGGCAGTGTTTTCCTGAATCCGAGCACTAATATTAGACCTAATATTAGGCTCACACCATGGATGTGGGGGGGCCTTGTCTTATTTTATACACTCTTTGTTTTCCTGTGCTCAAATTTGCCCTAGTTTATCATGATTCACTGTCCCTGGAAAAAGAAGGTGGTGCTATTAGTCTCCATAGAGTTGATTCCAAGTCACAGAGACACCATGAATACAGAATAGAACTGCACCATAGGGTTTTCAAAAGCAGACTGCTGGGACTATCTTCCAAGGTGCATCTGGGTGGATTCAAACCTTTTAACGAATAGTCAAGAATTTAACCATGTGTGTCCTATAAAGAATGTGCACAGTATTTATTTCATAAATAACAGGTATTGCATTCCTGTCATAGACTGAATTATGTCCCTCCAAAATATTTATCAACCTTGGCTAGGTCATGATTCTCAATGTATTGGCAGTTATGTAATGATGTAATGTAGCTGTCATATGATGGTCCCCAATGATGTGATCTGATGTGATAAACCAATAACAAGAAAAAGAGTGGACTGCAATAGTATAACTGCAATAGTTTATCATACTGTGGTGGCTTGCGTGTTGCTATGATGATAGAAGCTATGCTACCGGTATTTTAGATACCAGCAGGATCACCCATAGGGGACAAGTTTCAACTGAACTACTAGACTAAGACAGACTAGGAAGAAGGAGAGACAGATTACTTCTGAATGTTTAGTCACTGAAAAGCTTCTGAAGAGTAGCAGAACCCTGTCAAAAAGCACCAGAATATTGAATATTGAAACATGATTAAAAGCACGAAGATATTGTCAAATATAGTGTCAGAATATGAGCCTATCAGGTTGAGAAGCACTCAAAATCCGACTCAGGAAGAGACGCCTCCTCAAAGTAGAGTTGACCATGATGACACAGATGGATTAAAGCCCTCAGGACCTTCATTTAGTGATGGAGCATAACTCAGAATGAGGAGAAACAGTTGCAAACATCTGTTAATAATCAGAACACAGAATGCATGAAATATGAATCTAGGAAAATGGGAAATTGTCAAAAAAGCAATAGAATGCGTAAAAATTTATATCCTAGGCATTAGTGATCCTAATTGGACTGGTATTGGCCATTTTGAATCTGACAATCACATAGTTTACTATGACGGGAAGGACAAATTGAAGAGGAATGGTATTGCATTCATCATCAAAAAGAACATCCCAAGATCTATCTTGAAGTCTAAAACTGCCTGTAATAGGATAATATCCATACGCCTACAAGAAAGACCAGTTAATACCACGATTATTCAAATTTACACACCAACCACTAAAGACAGTGATGATGAAATTCAAGATTTATGACAAGTTCTTCAGTCTGAAATTGATCAAACATGCACTCAGGATGCATTGATAATTAATGGTGATTGGAATGCAAAGGTTGGAAACAAAGAGGAAGGAGCAGTCCTGGAAAACATGGCTTTGATGATTGAAATGCTGGGGATCACATGACAGAATTTTGCAAAATCAGGTAGAATACACAGAAATCAAATTGCCTTACATCTGTGGAAAGAAATAGTGGAAAAGTTCTATATCATCAGCCAAAAACCAGGCCAGGGGCAGACTGTGGAATAGACCATCAATTGCTCATATGCAAGTTCAGACTCACAAGAACCAAAAGTTGACCTTAAGCATGTCCCAACTGGATTTAGAGATCATCTAAAGAATAGATTTGATGTGCTAGACACTAATGATGGAAGACCTTAAGAGTTGTGGGATGATATCAAGAACATCATACGGGAAGAAAGCAAAGGCTCATTAAGAAGACAAGAAAGTGTGCTGACGGGTGTGGGGCGGGGTGGGGGGATGCAGGCCTGTGGGGTGCCTCCTTCGGTTGTTTGAATGGTTGGTTGTATATTCCTGAGTGCTTCGGTGTACATCTAAAAAAAAAAACAAACAGAGGGAATGGGAGCAAATGATGATGCATGGAGGAGATTATAATCATTGCAATGAAATGAATTATGGTAGGATGAATGTACAGCTGACATTCTCAGATGTAAAATATCACTCAATTCAAAATAAAACCTTAAAAAGAAAAAAAAGAAGACAAGAAAGAACAAAAAGACAACACTGGATGTCAGAACAGACGCTACAACTTGCTCTCCAGTGTAGACATGCTAAAACAAATGTAAGAAATAAGGGAGTAAAAGAACTGAACAGACAATTTCAAAGGGAAGCTCAAGAAGACAGTCAAGTATTATAATGAAAGGTGCAAAGACCTGGAGTTAGAAAGCCAAAAAGGAAGAAGATGCTCAGCATTTCTCAAGCTGAAAGAACTAAAGAAAAATTCAACCCTTGACTTGTAATAGCATTTTGGGTTAATGCACTGGACTGAAAAGTCGGTTTGAACCACAAGGTCAGCGGTTCAAACTCACCAATCACTCCTCAGAAACCCTATACAGGTTTACTATGGGTCAGAACTGACTCAACAGAACTTAACAACAACAACAAATTGGTCAAGATATTGAATGATGCAGACAGAATAAACAGAGGATGTAAGGAATACACAGAGTCACTGTAACAAAAAGGAATGGATAATGATTAACAATTTCAAGACATAGCATATAACAAAATCCAATGGTACTGAAGGAAGAAGTCCAAGGTGCACTGAAGTCTTTGGCAAAGAACAAGGCTCCCAGAATGAATGGAATTCACATTAAAATGGTTCAACAAACTGATGCAGCACTGGAGGCAACACTCACTCACTCATCTATGCCAAGAAATTTGGAGATAGCTACCTGGCCTACTAAAAGT
>NW_006408705.1:2212408-2214842 GCF_000296735.1 Chrysochloris asiatica
GAACTTAAAATATTTACTGATGAAGATCACAGACCATAGCTTTCAGTATGGGTTTCAGCTCAATTTAAAGAAAACAAAATTCCTCACCACTGAAGCAATAAATAATATCATGATAAATTGAGTAAAGAATGAAGTTGTCAAAGACTTCCTTTTGGTTGGATCCACTCATGGAAGCAGCAGTCAAAAAAAATCAAACAATGTATTGTATTAGATTCATCTGCTGCACAAGACATCTCTCTTTAAAGTGTTCAAAAGCAAAGATGTCAGTTTGAGGACTAAGATGCTGATGGCCGAAGCCATAGTATTTTCAATAGCTTCATATGCATGTGAAAGTTGGACAGTTAATAAGGAAGGCCACAGAAAAATTGATGCATTTGGTATATAGTGTTACAGAAGAATACTATAAGTATCATGAACTGCTAGAAGAACAAACAGATCTATGTTAGAAGAAATACAGCCAGAATGCTCCTTAGAAGCCAGGATGGCAAGACTTTGTCTGTCATACTTTCGACATATTATCAGGAGACACCAGTTCCTGAAGAAGGACATCATGCTTAGTAACGTGGAGGATCTGTGAAAAACAGAAGACCCCCCTCCCAAAGAAGATTAACTGGAACAGCAGCAGCAGTAATGGGTTCAAGCTTAACAACTATTGGGAGAATTGGGTAGTGTTTCATTCTGTTGTTCATAAGGTTGCTATGAATCACAACCAATTCGTTGGCCCCTACCAAAAACAACAATACCTTTAATTCCATCACAACCCCGATCCTATATAAAAGAGTTTCTCAGGAGTGTGGCCTGCAACATCTTTTACCTTACAGAGGTAAAAGGAGAGAAGTGAGCAGAGAAAAAGGAGCTACTAACAAGAAACAAGAGCAGTGAGTGAAGTGTGATCCTATGGACCTGGGATTCCTGTAATGTGAAGCATCTAGATTTAGGAAAAGATCGATGCTGATATAGAAGGAGATCTCCAGAGAATGTGGAACCTACAAATATTGAAAGGATACAAGGGTCTTCTCTAGAACCAGCTGTCTGAATTCACATGTAGCCTCTTAAACTGTGAGAGAATGAATTTCTGATTGTTAAAGCCATCCACTTGGAATATTTCTGTTATAGCAGCACTAGAGTACCTAACAGGTACTACAGAGTATAAAAAGTATCCAGCAGGTACTTCTGGGAGTATAAAGATACATGTTAGGGCTTGTTTTTTTTTTTTTTTTTACTCAAAAATAGTCCCATCTATGGAAGATGGGCATATAAATGTACATTTGTAACACCAAGTTGTAAGCAAAGTAAGAGAAATACACAAGAATATTGTAGGATCATAAAGAACAAGTGTCTAATACAGGAGCAGATATGGATGTCTTGGTAGGTGAGCATCTCTTCTGCTGATAAAATTCTTTCCTGAGAGGCCTCTGTCCATTATTCAGAAAGACCTTCCATGGGACGATGACACCCAGAAGAGACTACCAGAGACCTCCACTGCTCTGCAAAGTGTGAATTCTTTCTGTGAATGTGCCTTGGAAAAACATCTTGCATTTTCCTCTTCTGTGAAGTATGATTTCTATTCCTTGTTCTTTTTTCTAATAATTTTTAATTTATTTTTTAGATATCATAGGTAGTATTGTCATGTTTGATGTAAATCTTTTTCATAGCCTGATTTTTCCCTTTGAATTTAATTATGTTATTTTTGCATTATATGAATCTTTTCCATTTCTGTTCAAACCTGTCATTTGTCAATCTTTTCTGTTTTGATTGTTATGCTTTATAACTGAGAATATTATCATTCCTTCACAGATCTGCAAAATTTTTTATTTTATTCTACTAGGCAGGACTGCAAAGTTGGTTTGAACCACAAGGTCAGTGGTTCAAACTCACCAGTCACTCTTCAGAAACCCTATCCAGGGTCGCTATGAGTCGGAACCGATTTAACAACAACAAAGTTTACATATAATTTGGATTCTTTTAATTTACTATGTTTAACCTATTTGAGAATGATCTCACATGTTATCTAATGTATGAGCATAAATTAATTTTCCTCTCAAATAAAATATTATCATCCAACTTACTGGTAAATTGTAGGAACGTCTTATACAGCTGTCAATCTTTGTTCATCTGTAGCAAAGAAGGAAATCCAAGATTCAGAGAAGGAACTCAACTACTGGACTAATTGTGTACATGAACCAATGCCTGCTTCACTTTGAGACAGGAAGAAATAGATGCTGCCCAGTGACCACTACTAAATATTTTAATCAGGAACACAATAGGTGAATACTAATTTTAAAAATGGAGAAAAACGTGGAGTAGAACTCCAAATTTTTTAGAAGTCCAGCTTACTGACCTTGTTAAGGTGGTGGTGGTGGTATGCCGTGGAGTCAGTTCCAACACATAGCAACCTTGCATAGGGTTTCTGAGGCTGTAAATCTTTACCTGA
>NW_006408705.1:2215817-2224451 GCF_000296735.1 Chrysochloris asiatica
TTTTTTAAAGTTTTTATTGTGAATTATGTGATAGTTTACATGAGAAAACATTATCTTTACATTCATCCTATCTTATTTCATTTCATTTCAATGATTGAAGGTGCTTTTAAACTAAATAACAGTTTAGCCCAAACAGTAAAGATTATCACCAATGACAATTGCACCAAAATTAAATTAAATTAAAAACTATAAGGAAGTTCAGAGTCAAATATAGTCTGCTATCCAAACCAATAGAAGCTTCCTATTGGGGATTATATGAAATCCATTAATCATTATTCTAGGTGATTCCACAGTGGCTCACCAATAATTTTGTGTGCATGTTCTATGACTTGTCTCATTCCTGACATAGATGGTAAGTTCCATGAAGGGAGAGGTCATGTATTCTATTCTCATTACCTAACAGATTGCCTTATACATGGCTTTATTTGGCATCATAAGCATTTTTTGAATTAATGAATAAGAAAGAAAGAAATGAATAAAGAAAGAAGGGAGGGAAAGAGAAAGGGAGGGGGAGAAGGAAAGAAAAAAGAAAGGGTTAAATATCAGAGAATCCACCTACTATTTTATTATTCATCTTCCTGTAAGTCCACAGGATAATGTGAAAGGCTCTCAAATGCTACTTAAGCCACCTGATTTATATTATTTCCTTGATCCTCTAGTCTAGTAACCTTATCAAAAGAGAAAATTATGTTAGGCTCAATGCTCGTCCCTAGTGGGCTCACACTGACTCCCAATAATCACTGCTCTCTTGCCTAAGTGCTCACAAAACATCTGCTTAACAATTTTTTCCACAACCTTGTCTGAAGTCATCAGCACACTTACACTTACTGATTTCCAGAATTCATACCCATCTTGCCCTTATCCCTTCGAGAAAACAAGGACAGAGACCATGTCTTATTTGACATGATATCCTCTTTGCTTTGTACTATTCTGGAAAATAAAAAGCAGTGACTTTAAGAAATGTTTAAGGAATGAACACTTGGATTTAAAATAACTGATTATTATCTAACAAAGTCTTCTAGACAGCTCAAGTTAAATTATCCAAATATTCTGGGTTGAATGAATTGCTGTCCCCAAAAAAGATTTATTAAATTCCTAACCCCCAGTAACTATGAATGTGATCTTATTGGGGAATAAGGTCTTTGCAAATGTCATCAATAATCAAGTTAAAATGAAGTCAGACTGAATTAGGGTGGGTTCTAAATCCAATGACTGGCTTTCTTATAAGAATGCCACAAGCAACACACAGATACACCCAGAGAAAAGATACTCCCGTGAAGATCCAAAGACACACAGGGGAAAGGACCATACGAAGATGATGGCAGAGATTGGACTGCTGCAGCAACTAGCCAAGGATGGTCAAGGATTGATGGCAACCACCAGAAGCTAGGAAGAGGCAAATGGTTCTGAAAAGCCTTCAGAAGGACTACCATTGCCCTGCCAACACCGTGATTCAGACTTACAGCCTCCAGAACTGTGAGTGAATAAATTTATGTTGTTATAAGCCACCCAGTGTGTTGCACTTTGTTGCAGCTGCCCTAGGAATACATCAAATAAATATGTAAAGTCTCATAATGCGTGCCAATACATCAGCTCTGTTCCCTGCTCCTTCCACATATAAAGAGGAGGCAGCCCTGCAAGTGCATTAAAAGGATTAGTAGTGAAGCAAAAACAAAGAGCTCTCTGCTGAAGGGTGTGCTGAGGATCAGGTAAAAGCTCTGCCTAGTCAAAGTGGCAATCCCTAAGTTTAGATCCTCTGAGTAAAATATGACCCAAGCTGGGAAATCTTTGCAGAGATACATCTTCAATCCCAATTTGCTATAGTTTGATAGGCCTTTAACTTTAGTCTTCTATCATTAAAAAACTCCTGGTGTGGCGCTTTAGGATAAGCTCTGGACTGCTAACCACAAGGCTGGTGGTTTAAACCTACCAGCTGCTCCTTGGAAACCCTATACAGGGTAGCTATGAGTCAGAGCCGACTCGACAGCACTTAACAACAACAACAAATCATTAAGGGAGTCCTGGTGTGGTGCTGTAGAACAAGTGCTGGATTGCTAACCACAAGGTTGGCAGTTCAAACCCAGGAGCCACTCTGGGAGAAAGATGAGGCTTTCTGCTCCTGTAAAGATTTATAGCTTCAGGAACCTTATATAGTAGCTAGGACTTGGAATCAACTTGAGGGCAGTGGGTTTTCATTAAAACAGGAAAGAAAGAAAGCTTTAGGTCCACAATTTCTTCTTAGGTCTGGCCACTTGTGCAAGGGTCCAATTCAGTCATTAGTCTTCACATGTGTCAAAGATATCCTAAACGAAACTAAATTGCTTTCCTGAGTCATTCGCCTTTGAATATTTAACTTAAAGCTATTGCAAATAGATAATGTTTAGTACCATTTGTCATAGAGTAAAACGAATCTTACTGAAGGTCAGACAGAAAGTCTTCCAGTTAATAAAGCATCAACATGAAATTGAAATGAGTAAATTGAAATCTGTATGAAAAGGATCTGATCAGCAATGCCCACCTAGCCTAGGAAGAGGAAGGAATGTAAGGCCCACAGAGATGTACAAAATGTAAGGCTACTTTCTGTAATTGTGTGTTCTAATCATTGACTACCAGGCTCCTCTGTTGACCTGGAGACAGGTGAAGAGAATGTTTGTACTCAGAGTAAGGCCACCACTCCACAGGCAACCAATAGCAGCAGCCATGAGAGAGCCCCACTTTACAACCAATCACTGCAGGATTCATATGACAACCCCTAAAGTCATCCTGCTCCCTGTCCTCCTTGTTCACAGTTTCTCCCCCACAGTTTACCTCGGGTCTGTCCAGTTTGAGCTCACCAGACACTTTATTACTTCTGTGCCAGTCCCACAAGAAGTTCAAGCCTCCCCCACTGCCAGATTCACTCCTCCTTGGACAGTCTCTTATGTGGTTTTGTATAACACCCCATCTCTCACCCCTCTCTAACTTCTAAAACTGTGGTCCTGTGAACTCAAGGTGAATCACCAATAAAATCTATTCGCTGGTGGGTTGCCAAATTTCTTCTGTTGTTGTTAAGTGCCATCGAGTCGGGTCCGACCCATAGCGACCCTGTACAGGGTTTCCGAGGATGTAAATCTTTACGGGAGTAGAAAGCCTCATCTTTCTCCCGCGGAGCGGCTGGTAGTTTCGAACCGCTGACCTTAAGGTTCGCAGCCCGATTCGTAACCACTACGCTACCAGAGCTCCTTTGGGGACCCATATGATCTCTGTCATAGCTGCCCCACTCTGCCTTTGAAACGCAAAAAGCAGTCATGCAGCAGCCAAACCAAACTCACTGCAGATGCATCAATTCTGACTCATAGTAACCAACAGGATAGAAAAAAGCTGCCCCCTTGGGCTGTTGAAAAACACTGTAAATCTTTATGAAAGCAAACTGTCACAAATTTCTCTTACAGAGAAGCTGGTGAGCTCAAACCACTGACTTTTTGGTTGGATGTCAAGAGCTTTAACTACGATACCACCGGGACTCTTAAAAGTAGTCATACACAATGTGTAAATGAGTGGGCATGGCTGTGTTTCAATAAAATGTTATTTACAAAAGCAGGTTGTAGTTTGCTGACCAAAACCAACAAAAACCAGTTGCCATGGAGTCCAAGTTCTGGCAACCTCATGTGTGTGTCAGTAGAATTATGCTCCATAGGGTTTTCAGTGGCTAGTTGTTCAACAGTAGATCTCTAAGGCCAATCTCTGGGAGGAGGCCAACCTCCATCTTTAGGGTTAGCAGCTGAGAGCATTAACCTTTTGGACAAACCAGGCACTCTGCCCTATATTTTCAATCTCTCCCAAGAATATTCTTTTACCTTTCTCTAACTGACACCTTGCTGTCCCCTGTAGCCATTTTTCCCCTGCTACTCTCTTAGGTGGTCTGGAATCTATTTATTCTTTCATACTATGGAGAGACAGAAAGGATAAGTGCTTTCCTTTGTTGATTTGAGACCATGCTTCCTTTCTTCTTCCTAGATACACTCAGCTTTGAATCTCAATTACCAGACACTATCAACCACTGAGTCCCCATTTCAGCAATCTACTGATCCTTTGGCCACTACCTCTCACTCCTTAAGGAACACTCTGGCCAAAACCAGCCCAGTCATTATTTGTGTGACTTCACTGACCAGATGTCCTTTCCAATAACCTGGCCAAACAGTTCCTTAGTTGCCTTTCTCCAATGACTTTGTTCTTCTCTTGACCTCCATTATTCTCTTCTATGGCTATACCTTTAATCTTTTTATTATTAATAATTTCAACACCAACTAAATCTCAACTACAGACATTTTGCTCTCTTACTACTACTTATGTAGTCCTTGTGTGGCACTCTAGGATTAAGAACTTGACCACAAGGTTGATTTGAAACACAAGGTCGTCAGCTCAAGCTCACCAGCCGTCCCTTGGAAACCCTAAACAGGGTGGCTATGAGTTGGAACTGACTCGACTCGACGGCACTTAACAACAACAATAGAAACACTTCCAAGTGTTTATCTTTCAAAGTCCCTCTACTAATTCAACGCAGTCTTTCTAAACTAACTTGAACCCAATCTCCACCCCTACAACCTTTGACTTTCTCTGCATATCCAGTTTAAATTCTCTGGGTCATCTTTAGAAGACTCTTAAAGAAATGGACTGACACAATAGCTGCAACTATGGGTTAAACATAGAAACAGGCGTGAGGATGGCTCAAGACTGGGCAGTGTTTCATTCTGTTATATATAAGGTTACTATGGGTCAGAATTGACTTGACAGCACCTAACATCTTTATAACCAGTTTCTTAATACAGTCTTGACTCCCTTGCCCCTCTCTCCTTTGCACTGGCTTGAATAAACCAAAATCCTAGTTAAATTCCAACTCTGCCTACTTGGTGCTTGTACTCTCACAGGTAAACATGATGACTGATTTCACTTTAAATTCACGTCACTAAGCTCAGCTAGCCCTCAATATTGCCTGACACCCATGCTATATTTTCCTAGTTCAATCACTTTGCCATGCTGCTAGGCAACCAGTTCTTATCGTCTTCTATCTCTTCAATCTGCCTAAATCTGCTCTCTCATCTTTGCTTTTTCTGCTGATGGATGTTGCTTCTTATTTCACTAAGAAAAATTTCCCAAAACCACATCTACTTACTCCCTGACTGTGTGCATGCAGTCTGTCTTCTCTGCTGATACTAAGGTGAATTGTCTGTGCTTCCAGTGACTCCCTTCTTCTTCATCTACTCAAGGACACTGCTCTAGCAAGTAAGTGGCCCCTTTCTCTTCTGTATCAATTATCTCCTCTCTACTAGATAGTTCTCATTAGGGTGCAAGCATCTTGTTGTTTGTTCCATTTTAAAAGCCTCCTATTGGCTCCATTGGATCCCATTTATCTTTTTCCCTTTGCTACAAAACTCATGCAACAAAACTTATAAAAAGTTCCCTGGGACCACCAGGGGAGAAGAGCACAGGTGGAATGCAGGACCTTATCCAAAGAAGCAGCGACACCAGAGATGGAGGCAGAGCTGGGGACATGAAGAGAGGGAACAGCTGAGGACTCCAGATTCATAGGAGGAGAGGGACTGAGAGGTGGCAGCCAGGTGGCAGACTTGCGGAATGTGTCCTTTGGTGGTGTAAATATTATATACGCCTGAGTGTTTAAAAAAAAAGAGCTAAAGTGAATAGGGAGAAATAATGTTAACTGATGGTACATGGAGGGAATTATAATCATTGTAATGAAACAAGGTGTATGATTTGTTGAATGTAAAACTGATGGTCTGCCCTGCAAACTTTTATTCAATCCACAATAAAAACCTTAAACAAAAAAACTTATAAAAAGTATTGCTCATTCTCTGGTAAAAGAGGGGAAATAATGTTAAGATGCTTGGCTATCTTTTGAATCTTGGTTTCCCTTGCCTACCATTGTAAAATAGACACTTGAGGGGGAGAGAAAGGAATAGCCAGAAACATCACCATAGAAAGTTTTGTAAGTCTGTCTTCTGCCTATAACTGATTGGAATACCTAAACTGGGACTAGAACTTGCCCAGTGAAAGGGGCTTCCTGCGGAGCCTTTGCATTGCATAAGACCATAGGTGGAATCCTGAACCCCATCCAGAATCTTATGAGGTGGGAAATCTCCTCTTGAAAGGACAAGTAGACCAGCCTGGAGTGGCTAGAAGAACAGAAGATACTTGACAGAAAGACCAGAAGGAAAAATAAAAAACAATAATGGCAGTCAGATTGACTACTACAAGAACAAGCAAGCTGTCCTCCAGGAGCCATTAAAGCAAGTGGTCGGGTCCCCTCAGAGCAAACCCCCTTCTGAGACTAAGACTCAAGGGGAATACACGAGCAGGTATGTGGTCTGGCTGGAGACCATGTTGGTCACTGATAAGGGGAAGTGGGGGAAAAACAGCAATGAAGTTGTGAACTAAGTCCAACCACATTCAATAGACTCCTGTGAACCTGGGCTGAGACCTGGTTGGCCAGCAGTGTGGCAAGACCCAGGGACTCCTGGGCCCAGAGACAATGACATGGCCACAGAGGACTAGAGCAGAGAGTGAAGCATCCAGACAATACGACATGAGGGGAGATGCATAAGAACACCCATACTTACAGATTGTACCCACTTGACCTGGCTTCAATGGCTGGATGATCAGAACTCAACTAGGAGAAGAAAGAAGAGGAGGAAAAGAATAATCCACTACAATTTGATGAATTTGACCTATACTTATGGATGTAGTAGCTCAAAAGAGGAAACAAATCTTTACAATGAGGATCATTCCCACCCCCTCGGTACCCAGGGTTGACAGGGATGGGAAATTTAGATACTGGCTACCCAAAATGCGGGGGGGGGGGGGGTGCTACAAAGGCAAGAAGTGACTGACTTACAAGCTTTCAAGAGGAAGCCTAGTTCCAGAGGGTGCAGGGCAAGGTAGACTCTCCATTGAGTGGTTTCCAATCTGTTGGAAGAGGGCTGATGAAAGGAGATTGGGATAAGACTCTTGTGGTACAATAGTGAATAATTGTTATCAGGACTGACTGTGAGGATTGGAAATGTAAAGGTAGATGTTTTGTAACAAAAGGAGAGAAATGGTTGATTTTGCAGTCCAGGAGAAGAGGACCCTGGGAACATCAAAGGAGAAGAGTAGAGTGCAGAACCCTACCCAGAGAAACAGTGACACCAGAGACAGATGCAGAGACGATAACATGGACAGATGGAGCAACTGGGGACTCTGCACTCAGGGAGGGAGAGGGGGCTGTGTGCTGATGGCCAGGGGCTGGGGGCAGGCTTGTGGGGTGTGCCCTTTGGTTGTTTGATGATGCATGGAGGGGATTGTGATCATTGCAATGAAACAAAATACGATAGGATGAATGTAAAGCTAATATTCTCCCATGTAGCTATCACATAATTCACAATTCTCAATTCAACTTTTTCATTTCTTGTCTCCCATTCTCACTTAACTCTACTCTAATCAGACTTTCTCACCCACCACTTCACTAAAACTGTTCTTACCCAATCTCCAAGGACTCCGTGGTGCTCCGCCCAGACAGACAGTGCTTGATTCTCATCTACTTGACTTACAAGCATCTTTTACATCAATGTATGCCTGGAGTTTATACAATACATAGTGTTTCTGAAAATTGGGTTCTGCTTTTATGAAATTAAACTTGTGGGATATGAAAAAAAAAAAAAAATATATATATATATATATATATATAAGAATATGTCTTATGACTGTTCACCCATCTGCCTTCTCTATGTTAAGATTTATGACAGAGCAGTAGTAAGGAATGTTAATTGGATTCATTTTATTCCTTGTAGATTTCTTTCTAGGAACTATGGATTGATAGGGAAAAAGTTTAAGGCACACTGAAATTTTTGTTTTCCAACTGAAACAGTTCTTAATTCTTCCATCTCCTTCAAAATTCAGAATCACAAAGTAGTGTTAGACTTGGAAGGTACCTTACAAAACTCTTTATTTGACAGACACAGAACCAATTCTTTCTGAGAGGTTATATGGCCTTCCCAAAGTCTCATAGCCAGTTAGTGGTCCATTTGAGAACAGAATCTGAACTTCATCCACCAAGTCAAAGATCCATTCTACAACACTTCATGTTGATAGCCATCTGTATAGTTGTCTCAACCTCTACATTCTGTAGTAATACATTTAATTCATTTTCAAGAAATTCTTCTATTCTCCTAGACTGTTTGGGGTCATTAAGACCAGCATCCTTTCCAACACACTGGCAGTGGATAGGCTTCTAACAGTCTTTATTAGTGTCTGGACTCCTTATCGATTAATTTCATTCACTTTTCAAGAAGTCTTTTTGTCCTTCTGAATTTCATGGGCTTGTTGGTTCCATCAGGGAACACACTTCACTTATCAAGGCTGTATTGGACAATGGTTTAGATTTGTTGCTTTGCCCCCAAGTTATAAGAAAGACATGCTTGGCAGAATCCTAGACTGTATTCCAGGGCCAAATACTTTATTTTTAATTTTTTTTTATGTTTTTATTTAGGATCATTCTTATTTTATTTTATTTTATTTTATTTATTTATTTTCTTAAATGTTTTATTGGGAATTATGTGATAGTTTACATGGGAGAACAGTAGTTTTACATTGATTCTATTG
>NW_006408705.1:2225754-2231160 GCF_000296735.1 Chrysochloris asiatica
CTATGAGTCGGTTCCGACTCGATGGCACCTGACAACAACAACAGTTACATGTGAATTATTACTCTGGACTCTTTATATGTATTAGCATTCAATCCTCAAAATAACCCTATAAAATAAGTACTATGTGTGGCATAGTGAACTAAGCATTGGTCTGCTTACCAAAAAATCAGCAATTTGAACCCACCGGACACTCAGAAAGATGAGGCACTATACTTCTATGAAGATTTATGGCTTTGGAAAACCTATGAGGCAGTTCTATTCTGTCCCATAGGTTGCTATGAGTCAGAATCAACTTAATGGCAGTGGGTAAGAAAATTGGGACACAGCGAGATTAAATAACTGCCTGAGATCACAGCTATTACAGAGTGGCACACATATTTGAACCAGGACATCCCACCTCTTAATCCTGCCTCTCTGAAAGCCATGAACAGAAGTCAGCATCCCTCCCTGGGCAGTGCTGGATGAGGACTTGGACCCAAGTGTTTCCTTCGACATAATCCCCTGGCAAGGTCATCCCTTCTGTGGAGAACACCTCTCCAAACTGTCTCAAGTGATGACCAGTTTTTCACATCATTTTTCTGAATCTCCATTTATCAATCTATTTTATGATTATAATCAAGCCTTTCATGGAGCTGGGCCTATAGAGAGAGAATATAGATCCACGCATGGCCATTCTAGGTCTCTTCTCAGACTCTGTGGGCTTTGGTTAACGTGAGTCTAACAGCCACTCTGAAGTCTCCTTCTGGAAGCTAACAAATCAGATGCAGAGTTGAGAGCTGGAGGCCCCAATGTAGTTAATGATGGAGTTGCTGATCTCTCCTAACAGACATCTCGGCATCACAGACCTTTTCATTTGAAGCCTCTACTGTTTAATCTTCCTTAGTAGAGTAGTGGCTTCTTGGTGAAAACTACCATGTTTAGATGTCCTTGTGTTCCCTGCTGTGTCTGTCCTTGCCCCACCCATGTCCCTAGGACATTCCACCTCCCTTCCAGCTGCCAGTATTTACTTGGGTGCACACAGCCAGCCAGAATTAATCTACCTCCCTCCTGCCCCACGAACCTTCTCCAGTGATTCCTGGAAGTGGGTATATAAATACCCCAGTGCTCTCATTCCTGCTGGTACAATTAGGAAGCACTGTATTGCACTGCTTACTATAAGATTTGGTCCTAGTCGCTTACACTGGTACCTGCTTCCCAGTCTTCATTTCACTTCCCCGTTTCCCAACCCGGGTCCCTCACACCTTGTCTCAGGATGTGCTGTGGTGAGAACCCAAAATAATGCAAGGATGGAAGGCAAATAACGTTTATAGAATGCATATTGTACTTGGCATCTTACTGAGCATGGTATAGGCATGATCTCATTTAATTTTCACTTCAGTCATAGCACATAGGCAGTGATTTCCCAGATGATAAATCTGAGACACAGAAGGATATGTAACTTGCTCGTGATCATGTGGCTATTTACCAGTTGAGCTGGATGCTAAATTCCTACCTGCTCTCTTTGATCTGCTGGTCCAGCCTGTTTCTGTGTTACCTTCTGGCCTAGCCCAGGGCTTTGCACTCTGTGATAAAGCCTCCAAAATATGTGTGGAATAAATTTGTTGATACTTCTGAAATCATCTCTAATGATTTATCACCCTTATTACCTATTCTGCGGATAAATCAGCCACGATAAAACATGTACAAACATAAGCAAGTGTCTTCAAAACACCTTTCTATCTTCTGTCCTGTCTCCCTTTGTAGAAGCTGAGACTGTGCCCAAGTTAAAACAGGGAGTGTCATGACTCACTGCACCGACAGCTGGCTAGGCAGGCTAGGCTGTAAGACTTTTGGTGTACCCGGCGAAGACACAGACACAGGCGAGAAAAGAAAAGAAAAACAGCCGAAGTGTAAAGACTGATGCCCACACCTCTGTGCCCAGTTTTACTCCCTGCAAAAAAAATGTGACACCACCTTAGTAATTGCACAGAGAAAACCAGCTCAGTGTACCTTTAGTATCTTCTCAAACAAAAGGCAGGATTTGTTTGCTTGTTGGTTTGTTTGTGGCTTTATTTTTGCCTAAGAAGAAAGCTGTGTCAGTGCCCTTGAGTGATTTCTGGCTCATGGTGACTCCATACCTGTGAGAGTAGAGCTGTATGTGCTCCGTAGGGCTTTCATTGGCTAATTTTTATTCCAAGATACTCTGGGTGGACTCTACCCTCCACCTTTTGGTTGGCAGTTGAACATATTAGCCACTTGTACCACCCAGAGACTCTATAGTTTAGTTTGTCTTTAAAGATCTCTCTAAGATCCGTTAGTCATTATTAAGCATACCTAGAATATAAACAAAGCAACAAGTTCTTTTCCTGAAAAACTTTCGGGTCTAGTAGCAGAATTTATGAATGTAATCCTTGAGGTGGACTAAAAGTCCTTGATCTCCATTGTCATGCCTTACAAGACTTACAGTACCTACGGTGACTTGCTGAGAGCCACTCCAGCTCTCCTCTGACTAATCATTTAGTAAGTGTCCAGCTTCTAGATAGGCCTCAACTCTGAAGGGAGAGGAAGTGGTATTGAATAGGGACTCTCCACACAGATCACCTATGAAGACACTCTCTTTTGATATGATGAGATAGACTGCCTGTGAGGGAGTAATTGTCCTATAGCCACTATTGATTAAACGCTAAAAAACATGCTTAGGTTGCATTTACTGTCAGCCGAACCAGTGATGGCTCTGGGTCTTCCTATAAAATCTTCTTTTCCAGCTGGGCTTTTTTTTTGTGGTTGAGTATTAAAATAGATGCTTTCTAATTAGACAGATCTCTGTCATGAGGATCAATCTGAGAACTTCTGTGGTATTTCCACGTTACATATCTCTTCACAAATCAGCCCTGTGCACTCCAGTTTTTCAAAATCATAACTCACTGAATAGCTCCTTAAGCAGGCAACAGCCACATAACTAGTAATTAGTGTCCTGTCAGCTGATATCAGCAGCATTAGTTTTCAGCTGCTGACATCAGCAAGTCCATCATATATTTAAAGCAATAGCTACTCAAATTGTAAAGAACTTATCTGAAATACCCAATTAATAAGAAGATCCTAAAAGAAACAAACAAAAACAAAAAGAGAGAGAGAGAGAAACTGTGTTTGTTTAGGAGAAAGTACATAAAACAAATTAAAATAAGAATTACAAGGCAGATTTCAGAACAAAACCGAGTGTTTAAGAGCCCACAGACCTAGACAGTCCTCGGAACTCTGTCACAGACATCAATCATAAATCCACAAACAAGACTGCTTCTTTCTGATTAGAGGATGGAATTGTTTGGTCAAGGTTATAGAGAACATCTGTTTTAATGACAGAAATCAGTAAAAGAGCAGCACTTTGAGCTTCCATTTTTTATTCACTGGTGGCTCTTAAAGAGTCAGTGCTTTTAAAAAATTTACAAATATGTTCTGATTTAAAATAAAGCAAAATAAATAATGGACTCCAATTCTCAAGGGAGGAAGTACCATATAAAGATTGGATTTATTTAAAAATTCCAAACTGAAACTTCAGATTCAATTAGCATTATTTGAACACAAGTGCTACAGCTTTTGAAAGGAGTTACAAATTGATACAACCAAAGTACAGGACAGGACATATGAAATCATTCTAAAGAAATTAAATCTGAAGCAAATAGTCACTTTATTATAAAGATTATTTTATACTTAGGAAAACATCAAGGAAATAGCTATCTGTAAGAAATTTATTTCTCCTGTTATTTAACCTCTTCTATTCTATCTCTCTGGAGTCCTGGTGTGGTGCTGTGGGTTAATGAGATAGAACTCAATGTCAGTTTAAAACACAATATCAGTGGTTCAAACTCACCAGCTGCTCCTTTGAAACCCTATACAGGGTCACTATGGGTCGGAACTGACCTGAGGCACTTAACAACAACAACATTTTATCTCTCCAGAATGCTACCAAAGTGACATCTATTTAAGACTTTTTTTCTGAGATTTTGCATCAAATGTGTGATTGCTACACCTACATAGCCTTACCTATCAAATTGAGTTAACATGAACTATATCACAATTGCAAGTAAACTTTCCAACCTCCAGGAAATTGAGCCTGCTACCGCCAAAAACAAGAGCTAAGATTTAATAAAGGAATCCTAAACAGGTAACATTTGTCTCTCTCCACAATTTGAGACAGTGTTTGTTCACATAGAAGTGGCAAATATGCATGTTGAAAATTCAGAAAACAAATACGTCAAGAAGCATTTTATGCATCATTTAAAATTATATTTAAACAGTTCTCGAGCTGTAAATTAAAGAAAGGAGAAATTATGTGCCTAAGCTTTCATAAATGTCATATACCAAATTCAGAAAAATTAATAAACACAAATCAAGTACAATTTATCTTTTTTTCATTAACTAAAAACAGTAATTCACTGAGTCCAAATGAGTGTTACAGACACTAACACATTATTAAAGGGAATAATGATACTGTATTACCAGAAATGTTTGTAACATATTAGATATGTGGCCTCAAATGGCCAAGAATATATTAGAAATAGCATGTATTTTTTATGACATATTGATAGCTTTTCGTCCTTGTTTAATCAACCCCTCTTTCTCATAGTTTAACCCTTCCCTTAGGGCAACAAATGTTGCCAGCTCTTGTCACAAACCAGTACAGGACAATGTGATGGTGAATAAAAACTGTGGCAATGGGTCATAAGGAACATTTATATACTTGAGCAAGACTGAGAAAAAAGTAATGGTCCACTAGATTTTCTTGTTTGTTGACCTGCACAGCCCTTTAACCCTACTAACATTTTTAAAAAATGAAAGTCTAGACAAGGAGGCAATTTATAATGGTGGTTGATGTGTATTTACCTGCAACAAACTCTCACCCAGGGATCTGCACATGCTCTGTGGCTTAGTGTTGAATGGACTGAAGAGAGAGACATGAAAGGTGCAAAGGAGAAGGGTAATTTCTTTATTAAAAATAACTTTTTCAGATCATAAAGTAATCTAATTTACCAGATATAACCATTGTTAATTTTTGGTATATTTCTTTCTGGTCTTAAATATATTTCTAACTTCTTGAAAGAAAGACCTACAGGAAAAATACAAAACAATAGAGGCAGACCCACTGTTACTACAAGAACAAAGAAGTTGCTTGCCCAGGAGACATCAAGGCAAGTGGTCAGGTCCCCTCAGTGTAAAACTCCTCCCAAGACTAAGACTCAGTGGGAATACATGCTCTGATTGGTGACCATGCTCGTCACTATAAAGGGGAAGTAAGAGATAAACAGCAATGAAGTGGCGAGCTAAGCCCTACAGTGTTCAATAGACTCCTGTGAACCTGAGTGGAGACCTGGTTGGCCAGCAGTGTGGCAAGACCTGGGGACTCTTGGGCCCAGAGTCAGTGACATAGCC
>NW_006408705.1:2237420-2240041 GCF_000296735.1 Chrysochloris asiatica
AGATGAGGCTTTCTGCTCCCGTGAAGATTTACAGCCTCAGAAACCCTGTACAGGGTTGCTATGAGTCGGAACCAACTCCACGGCACATAACAACAACACCAACAATTACCTTTTTTGCTCTTAAATTTTAAGTAAGTATTATTATATTCTATGCATTCTCTGGTTACTTTTTTAATTCATTCATAGTATTTAAGCATCATATATATTGAAAGTAAAATATATTGGTCTGGTTTGTTTGTTTGTTTTGGGTTTTTTTGGTTGTTAAGTGCCATAGAGTCGGTTACAACTCATAGCTACCCTGTATACCTCTAGGACATTCATTTTCCCAACAGCAAAATATTTCACAAGTCATAAAGTATTGCTTGTAAGGTTCCAGCTCATAAACGCATGGGATTATTCCAACCAAAATGTGTTTAAATGTGTCTCTGCAATCACTGGATGGCTGCAGATCAAATCTCTCAGTAATACACTTTTCTTAGTCTTGTTAGCATGCCTTCCAAAAATGTCCAGTCAAAACAGTGGCTTCCTAGGGGACCTGCTTAAAGCATAGAGAGCAGTTAAGAAGGTTATGGTGTTTGCTTTTAGGGATTACCAAGGGGTGATTTTTGTAGATTTCCTGAAGGACACAGGATGATCATGAGAGCTTATTATGAAGAAGTTTTAAGAACACCAAAAACTACATTGATGAGAAAAAGGCAAGTTGCTCTGAGGAAATTTTTCCCATCACAACAATGCACTGGCTCATTTTGAAAGTAGCAAGGGCTGTCCTATGAGAATTTAACTGGGAAGTCCTACTCCATTTTCTTAGTTACAGCAGATGGCTTTAACAAACCTTATTATTTCACAATTTAGTAGGCCAGAAGTCCGAATTCAGAATTCTGGCTCTAGGGAATGTTTTCTCTCTTTGTCAGCTCTGTGTATAGGTCCTTGTCTCTTTTCAGCATCTGTAGGCCCCACATTTCTTGGAGATATCCATGTGTCTTAGCATCAATCTCCCCTGGATCTAGGAATTTCACAGTGCAGGGACCCAGATTCAAAGGACACATTTCACTCCTGGCTTTTCTTTCTTGGTGGTAATAGGTCTCTCTTCCTCTACTCAATCCTCTCTCCTTTTAACTCTTTCAAAATAAAAGGTGTTGCAGACCACATCTCTGGGAATCTCCCTGACATTTGATCAAGACCATGATGAAATAAAGGGTGGTATATGTCACCCAAAGCCCTCTTACTGATTTATTACCTTAGATCACATTATAAGGTATCATCACATAACTGTCAAACCACTGATAATTATGGTCCGTCCAAGCTGACACATAGTTTGGGAAACACAATCCAATCCATGACATCCATCCACCCTATGGCCCTCATCCTACCCTTTCAGACTTTGTTTTGACCCCAGAACTCAAAGAACATTTAAAAGGAACACAATCTGAGTCCCTCAAGAATGATAAAACTGTCATTCTGGCATGGTATAAATCAAAGCAAGCAGAATTCTTTGGGATAGGGTTACAAAAATGGGAACATCACTTTTAGAAATATATAGACAAGACGGAGGATGTGTTGAGAAGCAATAGCTTCACATTTTGATTTTTTGTTTAATAAGTGTTCTATGATTTTGTAGAAATGAATTTGTTTTTTAAAGCTTTTATTGTGAAATGAGTGCTACTTTAAATGGGAGAACATAAGTTTTGCACTCAGCCAATTGTATTTTGTTTCATTGCAATGATTACAATCCCCTCCATGCATCATCATTTAACAGTATTTGCTTCTATTCCATCTGTTTTTTGCTTTGTTTTATTTTTTGAGGTACACAAAATCACACAGGAATGTATAATCATTTAAACAACCAAAGGGTACATTTTGCAAGCCAGGCCCCTGCCTGCCAGCACACAATCCTTCTCTTTCCATGAGTCTAGAGTCCTCAGCTGCTCTATATCTCTATATTATCACTTCTGCCTCCATCTCTGGTGTCACTTCCTTTCTGGTTAGGATCCCACAGTCCACTCATTCTCTTCTCTCTTGATGGTCCTAGGGTCCTCTGTTCCTGGAATGTAAAATTAACTATTCCCCCCTTTTTGTTACACAACATCTACCTTTACAGTTGTGACAATTGCATTTGGTCATGATAACAATTACTCACTATTGAATAAAAAGAATCCCATTCCCATCTCCTTTCACCAGACCTATCTAAACAAGATTAAAACTATTCAGTGGGAAGTCTACCTACCTTCACCCACTTGCTCTGAAACTAAACTCCCTCTTGAATACTTGTAAGCCAGCTACTGATGCATTTATAGCCCCTCCCCGCCCCCGCAATTTTAGGTAGCCAATGTCTAAGTTGTCCATCCCTATCAACCCTATGTACTGAGGGGATAGGTTTGATCCTTGATCTTTCCCTCTCGGGTGGCATTTTGAGCTATTATGATGTTGGAGGAGAATATTGAAAGTGCCACGGGCTGCCAAGAGAACGAATAGATCTGTTTTGGAAGAAGTGCAGCCAGAGTGCTCCTTGAAGGCCATGATGGCTAAACTTTGTCTCTCATACTTCAGACATATTGTCAGGAGGGACCAGTCACTGGAGAAGGATATCATGTTTGGTAAGGTGGAGGGTCAGAGAAAAAGAG
>NW_006408705.1:2242003-2243135 GCF_000296735.1 Chrysochloris asiatica
CTAGATGATAAATAGAATGAATGGCTTAAAATCAGGAAAACTGTGGGCCAGGGTTGTAGTCTTCTGCCATACTTATTTAGTTTGACTGCTGAGAAAATAATCTGAGAAGTTGAATTATATGAATAACATATAGAAGAATTGGAGGAAGACTCATTAACAAATTGCAATATGCAGATGATACAACTTTGCTTGCTGGAAGTGAAGAAGACTTAAAATGTTTACAGATGAAGATCCAAGACTACAGGCTTCAAGATGAATTGCAACTCAATGTACAGAAAACAAAGATCCTTATAACTAGACCAATAAATAATATCATGATAAATGGAGAAAAGATTGAACTTCTCAAATACTTCATTTTCCTTTGCTCCATTATCCACAGACATGGAAACAGTAGTAAAGAAATCAGATGATATATTGCAAATCTGCTGCACAAGATCTCTTTGAAGTGTTCAAGAGAAAAGATGCCAGTTTGAGGACTAAGGTGAACATAACCCAAGTTACGGCATTTTCAATGTGTGTGTGAAAGTTGGGCAATGAATAAGGAAGATCATAGAAGAACCAATGCAATTGAATTATGGTATTGAAGAAGAATATTGAAAGTACCATGGACTGGCAGGATAAACAACTATTTCTTGGAAGAAGTACAGCCAGAATGCTCCCTACAAGCAAAGATGGTAAGACTTTGTCTCTCGTACTTTAAACATGTTGTCAGGAGGGACAAGTCCTTGGAGAATAATGTTATGTTTGTAAGAGTGGCAGGTCACAAAAGTGTAAAGAATAGCATGATGAACATTTCTATGCCTAAAACTGAATTTTAACAAATTCCAACATTTTACCATAGTTAAATGAGATATTTAAAAGAAAAACAATATAAATGTGGTTAGAGTATCCCATTTACACCTTTCTAATCATATTCCTTCTATTCCCTCCCTAAAGATAAATTGTTCTGTAATATTCCCATCTCTGCCAAGAAATTTGGAAGACAACTATCTGGCCAACTGATTGGAAGAGATCCATATTTGTGCCCATTCCAAAGAGAGGTGACCCAACAGAATACGGAAATCATCAGACAATCTCTTTGCTATCTCAAGTAAGTAAAGTTTTGCTAAAGGTAATACAGAAACGGCTACAA
>NW_006408705.1:2249249-2256727 GCF_000296735.1 Chrysochloris asiatica
CTTACAAGTTTTCAAGAGGGAAGCTAATTCCAGAGGGGGTGGGGGAAGGTAGAATCTCCACTAAGTGGTTTCCACTCTTTTGGAACCAGGCTGATGAAAGGAGATGGGGATAAGACTCTCATGACACAATACTGAATAATTGCAATCAGGACTGACTGTGAGGGTCAGAAATGTAAAGGTAGATATTTTGTAACAAAAGGAGGGGAGTGATTGATTTTGCAGTCCAGGAGCGGAGGTCTGGGACCATCAAGGGAGAAGAATAGAGCAGTTACGCCAGAAATGGAGGCAGAGATGATGACGTGGACAGATGGAGCAGCTGGGAACACCTGTAGGGTGTACACTTTGGTTGTCTGAAGATGCATGGTGAGGATTGTAATCATTGCAATGAAATGACATATGATAGGATGAATGTAAAGCTGGTGTTCTCCCATGTAAACTATCTCACATAATTCACAATAAAAACTAAAAAAAAAAAAACAAAAAAACAGCCTATTTGGTTTTTATTATAATTGCATTAACATTTAGATTAATTTGAAAAAACATTGACTTGTTAAGATATTAAGCCATCTTCCATATCCAGAGAAGCAGCGACACCAGAGATGGAGGCAATGATGAGAACATGGAAAGATGGAGCAGCTGAAGACTTTAGACTCATGGAAAGAGAAAGACTGTTTGCTGGTATCCAGGAGACAAGCTTGCAGAATGTGTCCTTTGGTTGTTCAAATTATTATACATTCTTGAGTGAGTATACATCTCTCCGCCTATAACCCCCTCAGGAAAAAACAAAAGACAAAAAACACAGAGGGAATAGAAACAAATATTATTGAATGATGATGCACAGAAGGAATTGTAATCATTGCAATGAAATGACTATAAAACCAATGTTCTCCCATGTAAACTATCACTCAATTCACAATAAAAATTTAATATATATTAAGGCATCTTATTCATCAAAATAACATTCATTACATTTTTACTGGGATCCATGTCCTTTAAAATTTTGTCTGTGTTTTTATTCCTAGGTAATCAAAAAATTTTTATTCTTACAAGTTTATCAATTACATTTTCACAATAATTATTAATTTTATATAGGATTGCTGTAGATCATAGTTTGATTTTACATATAATATTTGGCAATGGTCAAATTCTAATATTAGTTCTAATAGGTTGTTGAACATTTTTTACCCTACCTTTATAGTGTACATATAATTTCACATCTTCCTTCCCAAATTTTATTCCTCAAATCATTATTTTCATTTCATGGACTACTGTCAGTGGGGTAATACCAGATATTCTTAACCTTTTCCTTACTTCAGTGTTCTAAAATGGCACTTTTAAGAAAAAGGTTTCTATTGTCTTGGGTAATAGATATTCATTATCAGGTTTATTTGGCCTTTCATTCAACCCATTTTGACTCAGAGATTGTGCTGCGCCAGGTAATTTTTAAGTGAGGGGGACAGAGTGGAGAATATGTCAACATCCTTCATGGGACTTACAAGAAAGTGAAAGAATAGAGAAAAAAAAATCCCACACATTTTCAGGTATTGATACATGATATGAAGAAAAATTAAGAGTAATGGGAGAATGTTTATTTTTGAGAGAAAGTGTATCTGTAACATTTGAGCAGAGAATTAAATAAATGAGGTAGATTGTGTTTGTAGACTCTGAGATGGAATTTAGCATCAATGGTATCTATTAAGAAGCGACCTTGAGGCATTTTTGGAGTGAGAAGAAAAGAAGAGTGGACAGAGGAAGAAGTTGAGCTACAGTGTAGGCCTAGCAACAGTCTTAGCCAGTCTGAAAGGAAGCTCTAGAACTGGAATGACTCCCTTCAAGATGTAGAGTAAGTAGAGCCAAGAGAATTTGTGTTCTATACACCTGACATTAGATGATGTGGGCCAACCCAGGAGAGTGGCATAATCTTGGGTGGGGTGGCTTTCTTTGACTAAGGCAATGCCTCAAGGGCCATCTCCTGAGTGCTGACTCTTGACTGAATTCCAGCAGCTGATGTAACCAAATCTTCTGAAGGTGATCTGGCTGGTGCATTGTAGAGTCTACCATAGGAGGCATGTGAAGGTCAATGATTTAGAAATGTGACTGACATTTCTAAGAGCAGAATGGAAGACAGTATGACTCAAGAGGAGCCAGTAAGCAAGACAGAAGTAGGAGATGAATCACTCAGGTAGACCAGGGTCAAGCCACCTAGTGATGGCAAGAAGGTTGAAGCTTACTCTGAGTATCAAAGGGTGACTTTAGGAGAAGGTAAAAAGGGGAATGCTATGAACTGAACTGTTTTATGACATTTTCTCTGACTGTTATTGGCTGTAAGGGAAGAAGAGTTGATGCTGGCAGACGAGTTGGAAGGCAGTTGTAGTCAATTTTGTAAAAGATTATGGTGTCTTGAACCATGTCGTTGCTGTGAAGGTAGCAAAAAGTGGTTGGATTAAGGGTACATTTTACAATAAAGCCAACAGGATTTAATAATGGATTGTATGTAAGATGAAGAAAAAGAGAGCAGTCAAGAATGGTCCTAGATTTCTTACTTGAGAAACGAGTAAAGTGGACTTGCCTTTACAGTGCTAAAAAGGACTGATGGAGGTAACCATTGTGTATTGATGAGTAAAACAGGAGAAACAAAGAATTCTATTTTGGATAAGTTAGATTTAAGATATTTTTTTACATTCAGTGAAAGATGTCAACTAAGGGATTAAAACTGAACATGTGTTTGGATACCATTAAAGAATCTTGGTGGTGCAGGTTTTAAGCAGTCAGCTGCTAATCAAATGGTTGTCTGCTTGAAACTATTCACCTGTTTATTGGGGAGGGAAACTGGTGATCTGTTGTCTTTAAGATTAAAGCCAGGGAAATGTGGTAGTTCTATTGTTTTATATGTGGATACTAAGAGCTATGATCCACTCAACAGACATCCAAGAGCAACAACAGTGTACATACAAGATTTAAAGTCATAGAAATGAATGAGCTCTCCAGGATGATAAAGATAAAGAGAGGCGGGAAAGCAAAGAGGGTAGAGGGCTGAACTCCAGAGAATTTTGACATGTAAATGTTACAAAATTATGGTGACACCATCAAATGAGAATCAGAATGGATGGCCACAGAGATTGAAGGCAAAACTAGGGGAATGATTGATCAATTACCTGGATCAGAAGCTGCTGAGAGACTCAAATAAGAATTTTCCTTTTGTGTTGGCAGTGAATGGTGATGATGATAACCCAAATTAGTTGGTGTCATAATCTAAGTTCTTTAAAGGAGCAAAGCCAGTGAAATGTATATATAAAGAAAGAAAGAGAAATTTACTTCAAGACATGATTCATCCAGTTGTAGGGTCAATGGGTCTGGAAGCAGGCTCACAGTGTTGTGGGGGCTGAAGCATCCAAGATCTACAGGTCAGGAAGAAATCTGGAGATTTCTGCAGGTTTATTCGTCAAGAACCTGAGGTCAGGCCATAAGAAGAGTGCAAGGTCAAGGGAGAGAGAGTGAGAAAGCTTTGCTAGAACATCCATTTAGATACCAGAGGCAGACCCCACTCTCAAGGAACTCCTCTTTCAACTGATTGGCTGCTCACAATAGATGACAAATTAGAAGGTGATTACATTATGGAAGTAGTAGTTACTGTTATTGTTAGGTATCATCCAGTAGACTCCTTACCAGTAGCACCCTTATTCACAACAGAACAAAACACTGTCTGGTCCTGAGTCCGCTTCACTATTCTTGTTATGCTCAAGCCCACTGCTGCTGCCATTGTGCCAATCAATTTTGTTGGGGTTCTTCCTTTTTTTCAATGACCTTCCACTTTACCAAGCACAATATCCCTCTCTAGAGACTGCTCCATCCTGATAGTATGTCTGAAGTATGAGAGATGAAGTCTGGCCATCCTGGTTTCCAAGGAGCATTCTGGCTGTACTTCTTCAAATGCAGATCTGTTTGTTCTTCTAACAGTACACGGAACTTTTAATATACTTATCCAATACCATAATTCAAATGCATCAATTCTTCTATGGGCTTCCTTATTCCTGGTTTCCAAGGAGCATTCTGGCTGTACTTCTTCAAATGCAGATCTGTTTGTTCTTCTAACAGTACACAGAACTTTTAATATACTTATCCAATACCATAATTCAAATGCATCAATTCTTCTATGGGCTTCCTTATTCGTTGTCCAACTTTCACATGCATATGAAGCTACTGAAAATATCATGACTTGGATCAGACACACCTTAGTCCTCACACTGATATCTTTGTTTTGGAACAATTTAAAGAGATTTTGTACAGCAGATATGCCTAATGAGATATATTGTTTGATTTATTAATGGCTGCTTCCATTAATGTTGATAGTGGATCAAAGGAAAATAAAGTCTTTCATAACCTCAAACTTTTCTTCATTTATCATGATGTTATTTACTGGTCAAGTGGTTTGAAGATTTTTGTTTTCTTTACATTGATGTGCAACCCTACTGAGAGCTGTGGTCTTTGATCTTTATCAGCAAGTATTTTAAGTCCTCTTTGTTTTCAGACATCAAGGTTGTATCATCTAGGTATCGCAGGTTGTTACTAAGTCTTCCTCCAATCCCAATGCCAAGTTGTTCTTCACATGATAAAGCTTCTCAGATTATTTCCTTAGCACACAGAATCAATAAGTATGGTGAAAGAACACAATCCTAGCACACATGTTTTCTAATTTTAACCATTCAGTGTCCCTCTTTTCTATTCAAATGACTACCTCTTGGTCTACGTATAGGTTCCTTATGAACATAATTAAGTGTTCCAGAATACTCATTTCCTGCAATGTTGTCCATATCTTGTCATGATCCACACAGTTGAAAACCTTTGCATAATCAATAAAGCACAGTAAACATGTTCCTGTTATTCCCTGCTTTCAACTAAGATCCTTTTGGCATCAGCAATGATACTCCTCATTCCCCATTCTTGTCTGAATCCGGCTTAAATCTCTGGAAGTTCCCTGTCAATGCACTGTTGCAGTCATTTTAAATTATTTTTAGCAAAAGCTTACTTGAGGGAGAGAGAAAGGAATAGTCAGAAACCTGATTAGAGAAAGCTTCTAAGCCCGTCTTCAGCCTATAACTAATTGGACTCCCTAAAAAGGGTGCTAGAACTTGCCCAGTGAAAGAAGTTTCTTGTGGAGTCTTTGTAGTGTATAAGACCTTGGGTGGAATCCTGATTCCCATCCAGAATCTTCTGAGGTGGGAAATTTCCACTTGAAAAGACAAGCAGACCAGCCTGGATCAGCTAGAGGAACAGAAGATACTTCTTGAAAGAAAGACCAGCAGAAAAAAATAAAAAACAAAACCAGCAATCTGATTGACTACTACAAGAACAAGCAAGTTGTCCACCAGGGATCCATCAAGGTAAGCAACCAAATCCCTTCAAAGCAAATCCCCTTCCAAGACTGAAACTCAAGGGAATACACAAGAAGGCATGTAATCTTGCTGGTGACCACATTGGTCTACTGATTAGTGGAAATGGGGGAAAAGCAACAATGGAGATGTGGGCTGAGTTCAACCATCATTCCCATCAACCTGGAGTATGGTGAGACCTGGTTAGCCAACAGTATGGTGAAACCTGGGGACTCCTGAATCCATGGACAAGGATATAGCCACAGAGGACTAGAGAAGAGAGTGAAGCATCCAGCTGATATGAGCACAGAAACACCCAAACTTGCAGATAGTACCCATTTGACCTAGCTTCAATGATTGACTAGATGATCAGAACTCAACTAGAGGAAGAAGAAAAAAAGTTTTTGTTGTTTTGCTTTTGATAAAGAAAACAAGTGTAATTCACTACCATTTTATGAACTTGACCTATACTTATGAATGTAGTAGCTTAAAATACCAGCCAAGAAGGAAGGAATCTATACAGCAAGAATCATTCCCATCCTCTCTGTACACAGGGTTGATAGAGATGGGCAACTTAGACATTGGCTACCTAAAATGGAGGGCTATAAAGGCACAAAGTGACTGGCTTACAAGTTTTCAAGAGGGAGTTTAGTTTCAGAGGGTGCAGAGGAAGGTAGAATCTCCACTGAGAAATTTTCATCCTGTCTAGATAGGGCAGGTGAAAGAAGATGGGGATAAGACTCTTATGGTTCAATAGTGAGTAATTGTTATCATGACTGATTGCAGTTGTTGCAATTGTAAAGATAGAAGTTTTGTAGCAATAAGAGGGGAGTGGTTGATCTTGAAGTCCAGGAGCGGAGGACCCTGGAACCATCAAGGGAGAAGAGTGGGAGTGGAGTGTGGGACCCTATTCAGAGTAGCAGCAATGGAGGCAGAGATGATGACGTGGAGAAATGGAGAGGCTGGGGACTCTAGATTCATGGAGGGAGAGAAGGTGAGTGCTGGCGGCCCAGGGGCAGGCTTACAAAGTATGCTCTTTGGGTGTTTAAATGATTATATATTCCTGAGTGATGATGCATGGAGGAGATTGTAATCATTGGAGCGAAATGAAATATGATAGGATGAGTGTAAAGCTGATGTTCTCCCATGTAAACTATCACTCAAGTCACAATAAAAACTTGGGGGGAAATTCTATCATGAGTTCTCTAGCATCATTTCTATCAACAAAGCCATATTTTACAACTACTTGTCCTTCCTCTTTATTTCCATCCATTGCATTTCAATCACCAGTAATTATCTTATCAATACATTTTTTTTTTAACTTTTCATTGTGAATTGAGTGAAGGTTTACAGGCAAGATAATCAGTTTTACATTCAACAAATAATGCACCTTTTTTTCATCTCACTGATTGCAATCCTCTCCACAGAGCAATAGTTAGCCTGCTTCCTCCCTATGGTTCCTATTGTCATTCAACCTACCTTCCCATCCCTTCTCAACTTTGTCCTCAGCTACATGTTGCCCCTGTGATTTTTAATGATTGACTGTGCAATCATTCATAGTAAACATACTTTACTAGTGTTGTTGTTTCCTTCTATATATTGATCTACTGTTTGACTTTAAGTGGAGCCATGAGGGTGACTTGCTTTCCAGTCCTGAAGGGTAACCAGGGGCAATAGTCGTGTACCCAAGTCTCTTACTGACCAGTAAGCCCAGTCTTTTCTTTTTTTAAATAGTTTTCAGTTTTGTTCCACATTTTCTGCCACTCTATCAGGGACGTTCTAATGTGATCACTTTCAGAGCGGTTGATAGTAGTAGCTGGGCATCATCTAGTTTTTCTGGTCTCAGAGTCATGAAGAATTATGTTCACATGTTCCATTAGTCCAATGGACTAACTGATTCCAAGCATCTTTAGTTCTCATCACACTTCTTTCTTCTGCACAAGGAAAGACCAATAGATGCACTTTCGATGGTAACGCATGAGATTTTAATATCCAAGATGATATTCATCAATGTAGGATGTAGAACATTGTCTGTGTGGACTATGTTATGCCAACTGACCATCTTGATTGCATGTTTGATCAATTTCAAACTAAAGAAGTTGGTAGAAT
>NW_006408705.1:2258102-2259465 GCF_000296735.1 Chrysochloris asiatica
ATTTCTGTATTACCTTTAGTAAAATTTTACTCGCATGGGATATCAAAGATATTGTCTGATGTTTTCCACGTTCCGTTGGGTCACCTCTCTTTGGATTGGGTACAAATATGGATCTTTTCCAGTAAGTTGGCCAGATAGTTGTCTTCCAAATTTCTTGGTATAGATGAGTGAGTGCCTCCAGTGCTGCCTCACTTTTTTGAAAGATTTCCATTTTTATTCCATCAATTCTTGGTGCCTTGTTCTTCGCCAATTCCTCCAATGCACCTTGGACTTCTTCTTTCAGTATCATTGTCTCTTGATCATATGCTATCTCTTGAAATTGTTGAACATCAACCATTTCCTTTTGGTACCGTGACTCTTTGTCTTCCTGGTAGGCGTATGGATATTATCCTATCACAGACAGCATTATATTTCAAGATAGATCTTGGAATGCTCTTTTTGTTGATGAATGTTACACCATACTTGTTCAATTTGTCATTCTCAACATAGTAAACCATATGATCGTCAGATTCAAAATTCCCAATTCCAGTATATTTAAGCTCACTAATGCCTGGAATATGGATCTTTATGCAATCCATTTCTTTTTTGACAACTCCCAAATCTCCTAGATTCATATTTCTAACATTCCATGTTCTGATTATTAATGGACATTTATAGTAGTTCCTTCTCATTTTGAATTGTATACCATTAGCAAATGAAGGTCCCCAGAACTCCATTTCATTAACATCATCACAGTCAATTCTGCTTGGAGGCAGCTCTACTCAGTCATATTTTGTCTTTCTACCTGAGGGGCTCATCTTCCAGCATTATGTCTGACAATTGTTGTTAAGTGCCTTTGAGTCAGTTCCGACATATGGCAACCCTGTATAGGGTTTCTGAGGAAAGGCTAGTGAGCTTTAACCACCGACCTTGCAATTCAAACCAATCTTGCAGTGCAGCACATTAACCTGCAGCGTCACAACAAGACTCCATAGCTGGCAATATTCTGGTAGAATTCATTATGTTTCAATATTCAATATTCTGGTGCTATCTGACAGTGTTGCACTGCTATTTATAAGGTTTTCAGTAGCTAAACATTCAAATGTAATATCCCTCTCCTTCTTTCTAGTCTGTCTTAGTTTGGAACCTTAGCTGAATGAAGCCTGTCCATCACAGGTGTTCTCGGCTAATATTTAAAATACTTACAGATGAGTGGTGGATATTATAGAAGAGCACATGCCAAATCACTGAAAATCACAGCTTAGTCAAATAGACACATAATGTTAACCATCGCAGTTGGATTGAGGAGATACTATTAAGTAACGAAATTGAGACAGTGAATCTAAAAATCCCCATCTATACAATTTACAAAGTATTTATTTTA
>NW_006408705.1:2260415-2262207 GCF_000296735.1 Chrysochloris asiatica
ACAGGGTTTCCAAGGCTGCAAATCTTTACGAGAGCCGAAAGCCTCATATTTTTCCCGCGGAACAGCTGATAGTTTCGAATTGCCGTCCTTGAGGTTAGCAACCCGATTCGTAACCACTACACTACCAGAGCTCCTTAGAGGAGGATATAGATATAGAGAATAGTATATCTACAGATTTCACTCCTTCAATTGTCATAGATTTATTGTTGCTAGTTTTGTTGGTTGGTTGGTTGGTTGGTTTTTTCTTGAGTGAATGTAAATAGCATTTCCAAGATTCCCTATCCAACTAGCTAGTTTCAATTAATGGCAGGCACTAGCAGAAGACTAGTGTGTAAAAGGAAGGGAAAAGCCAAGGTATTTTTCTCATTCTTTCTCTGCCCCAAGCAGTGACTTCCTCGCCTGGGGTTTCAGTTTCTACTAGGTAGCATCTCCCTATTGTCCCACATCCCTCTCAACCTCTGCCATAATCAACCTCCCACCAGTGACCCTAATTCTTCCACTACAACTCTTCTCAGGGCTCCTCCAGTCCTCAGAATGGCAATAGCTTCCTGATGTTACTAATATGAGTGTTACCTCATCATTCACTGTTTCATTTGGATACTCTCCTTTTCTTCTCTGAATTGAACTTCTTTTATTTGATTACCTGGTCCAATAAAGGGCTTTTTTTTTTTTTTTCTTTCCTGAATGGAACTTAATTGATTCATATACCAGATAGCTCAAATTTGTTCTAAAATATCATTTACTGCATTTGAGTTTTCTAGTTTATTGTAATACAAATGAAAAATTTCGAACACAATATTCAATATGGATGTTTAAAATCTCTATCATGGAAGTGGCACCAGCAGCATAATACAGTCCCAGCTGCCAGGACAGTCGAGATTATCCAGATGGATGAAGACATCCCCACGGCAGCATCTGCAGCGGTAACAATGGCTCCATCCGGTGTTGTCAGATGAGGGGGAAGTTGTGTGGCCCACAAGTCATGACCATATTAACTACCAAACCTACAAACCAGCACATGAGGCCCACTGGACAGAAAACAGCCTGGGAACTCTCTGCACCCCAACATCACCACTATCTCTGAACCTCATATAATTCAGACCCACACCAAGGACAAGGTACAGGAAATGCAAATATGACTACCCACACCCCCCCAAAAAAAACTACAAAGTGTAATAGAATGCACAAACAAAAAACAACAATAAAGAGACAGCAACTTTTGTACAGTATGGTGAGAGACTTTTTCTAGTACATGCTTATATAAGAAATCTATGGGCTGGTAAAAAAAAATACAAAAAACAGATTATATTAAAATTTAAAAACATAAAAAAAATCTCTATCATAAATTCCCTAGGTGGCACAAGCAGTTTGCGTTGGGCTACTAATCTAAAGGTTGCCAGTTCAAACCAACCCAGAAGGAAGGCCTGAGAATCTGCTTTCAAAAAATCACAATCAAGAAAAACCTATGGAGGAGGCAGTGTTCTTCCTACAAAATTGCTGACTAGGCAGACATACTACACGGACCCGCTATAAAAAAGGTACAGGAGACCAAATGAAACAGACACAGATGAAAATCCTAGAACCCTGAACTTCAGAGGAGAAGTTAGAGAGTACTTTCTGGGAGGAGAGGCTGAGCAGGGATGGCAAAGCTGACTGGTGAATGGCCAGCAAGATGTGACATGACCATCTTGAAATTTTGTGAGCAGCTTTGGCAACAGAAGGTAGCCTGGCAGAGCAGCTTCGCACAGGTGAAAGAAAAGGTGTAATTCCTTCATCTTTCCCAATGTTTCCC
>NW_006408705.1:2262557-2270108 GCF_000296735.1 Chrysochloris asiatica
CATTACTCCCGCACCCATCTTATGAGCTCCTTGCCTTGCAGGAGTCGCCCAAAGTCTCTCTTCATTTCAGGTCCAACTGCTACACCACTTTTTTCTTTTCTGGTTTTTTTTTTTTTTTTTTTTTTCCTTTTCTTCTTTCATTGTTTTTGCTTATCTATTCTTCATCTTCTTCTTCCATTCCCTTGAATTTTTTCTATTCTATCTCCATTTTTGTTTTTCCTTATTTTCTTCTGTTTCTCATTTCTCGTTTTATTTTCCCCTGTTTTGATCTTTCTTTACCACTCTCTACTTTCTTCCTCTATTCAACTTTCCTCTCCCTGGTTTTCTAAGTGTTTGTTTTGTTTTTAATTACTTCTTCCTTTTATTTTCTCTCCTATAGCTCAATTTCCCTGTCCCTCTGTTCTCCTGCTATGTATGTGTGTTGAGGGAGGGGGAGATTCTCCTCTTTCCCACCTGACAGGAGACAGCAATCATGCCCATATAAAACAGCCACAGTCTTTCCCTCTGCAATTCTACCCACTGCACAAGAGTTAATACTGGCTCCTATACCACCTGTCCAATGATAGACAGCAGTCAAAAACAGCCACCCTAAACTGAAGTCCTGGTGTGGCACTGTGGGCTAATGCATCAGACTGCAAAGTCGTTTGAACTGCAAGGTCAGTGGTTCAAGCTTACCAGCTGCTCCTTGGAAACCCTATACAGGGTCACTATGGGTCAGAATTGACTCGACAGCTCTTTACAACAACAAATTGAAGTGTATGAACAGCAAAAGTAGAATGCTGCACACATTTATATTTTCTACCTACATCCACACGAGGAAGATCAAGTAGAAAAAAAATCAAGTACATGGAAATTGAACAACATTGTGCTTAAAAGCTACTGAGTAATGCACTAAATTAAAAATATATATGTTTTTAATTCCTAGAATAAAATGAGAATGTAAACATAATTTACTAAAACTTTGGAGACATGTTTTATAGTATTCCATTGTGTGTATGTACCAAAGTTTGTTTAACCATTCTTCTGTTGATGGACATTAGGCTGTCACCATCTTTTGATACGTCTCTTGTAGACAGCATACTGAAGGATCCTGTTTTTCTTAAACATTTTGCTCTCTCTGTCTATCGACTGGTACAATTAATCCATTTACATTCAATATACTTATGTATAGGTATGAATAAATATATATATAAGTATATTTTTAAAGTGTTGAAGAGCAAAGATGTCACCTTGAAGACTAAGGTGTTCCTGACCCAAGCCATAGTATTTTCAATTACCTCATATGCATGTGAAAGTTGGACAATAAATAAGGAAGACCATAGAAGAATTGATGTTTTTGAGTTATGGTGATGGAGGAGAATATTGAAAGTGCCATGAGCTGCCAAAAGAACCAATAGATCCATGTTGGAAGAAGTGCAGCCAGAGTGCTCCTTGGAGGCCAGGATAGCCAAACTTCGTTTCTCATACTTCGGACATATTGCCAGGAGGGACCAGTCACTGGAGAAGGATATCATGTTTGGTAATGTGGTGGATCAGAGAAAAAGAGGAAGACCCCCCAACAAGATGGATTGGCCAAGTAGTAGCATCAATGGACTCAAGTGTGGCAACAATAGTGAGGTTGGCCCAGGATCGGGCAGTGTTTCATTTTGTTGTGTATAAGGTCGCCATTAGTCAGTACCAACTCGATGGCACCTAACAACAACAACAACTTAGGTATGAAGTGATTGTTGTCATTTTTCTGTGTGTGTTTTTGTTGTTTGGGGTTTTTTGTGTGTGTGTGCATGGTGCTGCTGGATTCTTTGTTCCACAAAATTTTCTATGCTGAGTTAATTTTGCTTGTGGGTTTTCCTTTCCTTTTCATTTCTATTGTGTTAATCTTTACTGAGTCTTTCTGATTTTCCTCTTTTTTATTTTGATGTGCAGGCGTATTATTTTTCTTTGAAGTTACCCTGTAAATTATTAATTTTCTCCCTGCTTATAACAGTCTGCTTTATCTTGAAATCTACTTGACTTCCTTGCCATTTTGGAATTATTTATCTATACTATTTCCTTTTGTTTTGTTTTGTAGTTAATGTCATTATACATCTATATCTCTGGTTCACCATTTTCAGTCTTGTAGGCTTGTTTTACTTTAAATATTTCTACATCTGTATTGAGTTCTAGGTGGTGTTGTATGTATGGTAATCTGAGGTTGTTGTCTGCTCTTGTTGGTTCTCAGTCCAAAGAACAAACATTAGCATTTTTTGTAAAGGTGGTTTGCTCATTATAAATTCCTTTAATTTGTTTTTATCTGGGAATATCTTAATTTTGCCATCATATTTAATGATGACTTGATATGATTCTTGGTTAACACTTTTCTTTCTTTCAGAGTTTTGCATATGTTATTCCATTGCCTTCTTGCCTGCATGCTTTCTGCTGAGACACAGCAAAAGCAGTGTTCAGAGGGCAACTTATAGCAATAAATGCACACATCCAAAAAGAAGAAAGAACCAAAATCAACACCTTAACATAACATGTCCAACAATTAGCAAAAGAGGAGCAAAGTAAGCCGACTAACACCAAAAAAGAAATAATAAAAGTGAGAGCCAAAATGTATGAAAAAGAACACAGACTGCAGTAGAGAACTTGAACAGGAGAAGAAATTAATCAAGTCATTGAAAAACTCAACTAAAAACAGTCCAGGCCCAGATGGCTTTACTGGTAAATTCTACCAAACATTCAAGAAAGAGCTGACACAAATTATACTCAAACCATTCCATAATATTGAAAAAGTTGGAAATTTTCCTAATTCATTTTATTAAGTAAGCATAATTCTGACACTAAAATGAGGCAAAGACATCTCTGAAAGCTAAAAGTATAGATTGATAGCCCTCATGAACATACATGCAAAAGTTCTCAACAAAATCCAAGCCAATACAATTCAACAATATATAAAAAATAATAATTCATCATGATCAAATGGGATTCATATTAGGTATGCAGGGATGGTTCAGTACTTGAAAAACAATCAATGTAATCCACCAAATAAATAAAGCAAAGGAAAACAATCACATGATCATATCAATTGATGCAGAAAAGGCATTTAACAAAACACAACACTCATTCCTGATTTGAAAAAAAACACTCAACAAAATCGGAATAGAAGGGAAATTCCTCAACATAATTAAGGACACATATGCAAAACAAGCAGCCAATATCTCTCACAAATGTATAAAACTGAAGTCATTCCTCTTTTGAACAGGAACTAGACAAGGATGCTGTTTCTCACCACTCTTATTCAATATTGTGCTTGAGGGAAATTAAAGGCATCCAAAATGTCAAGGAGCTCTGGTAGCATAGTGGTTATGAATCAGGCTGCAAACTACTATGTCAGCAGTTTGAAACTACCAGATGTTCGGCAGGAGAAAGATGAGGTTTTCTGCTCCTGTAAAGATTTATAGCCTCAGAAACCCTGTCAAGGGTCACTGTGACTCCACGGCACATAACAACAACAACAACAAAATGTCAAAGAACAAATTAAACTATTTATTTACAGATGATATGATACTATACATAGAAAATCCAAAAGATTTAGCAAGATAATAATTACAGGAACTCATCAATAGATTTAGCTAAGTAGCAGGGTACAAGATCAACATACAAAAAACAGTTGGGTCCCTTTACACTAATAAAGACAGCTCTGAAAAGGAAATCAGGAAAACAATACGATTTACAAGAGCTACCCAAAAGATTAAATACGTAGAAATAAATCTAGCCTGATAAACAAAAGACCTATACAAAGAAAACTACAAAACGCTACTACTACAAGAAACCAAAAGAAATCTGTAGAAATGAAGGGATATACCATGATCACTGATAGGAAGACTTAACATGGTGGAGATGTCAGCTCTACCCACAGCAACCTATACCTATAATGCAATCACAGTCCAGATTCCAACATCATTCTTTAAAGAAATGGAAAAACTAATCACTGACTTAATGTGGAAAAGAAAGAGACCCTGGTTAAACAAAATATTTGTTTAAAAGAACACAGCAAGAGGTCTCTCGTTTCTTGATCTCAAACCCTACTACACTGCCACAGTAGTCAAAATGGCCTGATAGTCATACAATGAAAGACACATAGATCAATGCAACAAAATTGAGAACCCAGAAGTAAATCCATCCACCTATGGTCAGTTGGAGTGCTGATGTGGCACTGTGGCTTAATGTGCCGGGCTCCAAATTGTTTGAACTGCAAGGTCGTGGTTCAAACTCACCAGCTGCTCCTTGGAAACCCTCACTATGGGTCATGACTTACTAGACAGGACTTACAACAACAACTATGGTTAGTTGATTTTCAAGTAAACTTTTACTACAGATAATACAAAAATGGCTGCAAACATACATTGACAGAGCATTTCCAGAGGTTCAAGCTGGATTCAGAATAGGACATGAAATAAAGGCTATCCCTGATCACATCAGATGGATCTTGGCTGAAAGAGAATACCAGAAAGATGTTTACCTCTGCTTTATTTGATTGTGTGTATCATGACAAGTTATAGACAACATTGCAAAGAATGAGTATTTTGGAACACTTAATTGTGCTCATGAAGAACCTGTGCAAAGACTAAGAGGCAGTTGTTTGAACAGAACAAGGGAACACTGAATGGTTTCAATTTAGGAAAAGTGTGCTCCAGGGTTGTATTCTTTCACCATACTTATTCAATCTGTATGCTGAGCAAATAATCCAAGAAGCTGGATTATATGAAGAAAAATGTGGCATCAGGATTGGAGGAAGACTCATTAACAACCTGTAATATGCAGACGATACAACCTTGCTTGCTAAAAATGAAGAGGACTTAAAATACTTACTGATGAAGATCAAAGAGCACAGCCTCTTGTATGTATTGCATCTCAATGTAAAGAAAACAAAAATCCTCACCACCAGACCAAGAAGCAACATCCATATAACAGTAGAAAAGATTGCAGTTGACAAAGATTTCATTTTGCTCAAATCAACCATCAACACTCATGGTAGCAGCAATCAAGAAACCAAACAACGTATTGCATTAGGCAAATCTGCTGCACAAGACCTTTTTAAAGTGTTTAAGAGCAAAGATGTCAGCTTGCAGACTAAGGTGCGCCTGACCCAAGCCATGGTATTTTCAATAACCTCATATGCATGTGAAAGCTGAACAGTGAATAAGGAAGACAATAGAAGAATTCATGCATTTGAGTTATGGTGCTGGAGGAGAATACTGAAAGTGCCAGGGGCTGCCAAAAGAACAAACAGATCTGTGTTGGATGAAGTACAACCAGAATGCTGCTTGGAAGCCACAATGGCTAGGCTTCATCTTTCATACTTCGGACATAGTGTCAGGAGGGACCAGTCACTGGAGAAGTTTGGTAAAGAGGAGGATAAGAGAAAAGGAGGAAGACCCTCAACGAGATGGATTGGCACAGTGGCAGCAGTAATTAATTGGCTCAGGCATAGCAGTGGTTGTGAGGTTGGCGCAAGACCAGGCAGTATTTTGTTCTGTTATGCATAGGGTCGCTATGAGTCCCTATGATGGCACCTAACAACTACAATAACAATGGTTAGTTAGTCTTTGACAAAGGGCCAAAAATGCATTAAACTGGGAAAAGATAGTCTCTTCAACAAATGGTGCTGGTATAATTAGAAATCCATTTGGAGAAAAATGAGACAAGACCTGTATCTCACAAAATATATACAAATGAATTCAACGAGGATTAAAGACCTAAATGCAAAGCCTAGAACTATAAAGATCATCAGTGAAAAAATAGGGACAAATTTAGGGGCTCTAATTCATGACATAAATATACTATCAAACACAACTGAAAGCACAAAATAGATGGCTGGCACTTCCTAAAAATTAGATACTTATGTGTATCAAAAGATTTCACCAAAAGAGTAAAAAGAGAACCCACAGACTAGGAGAAAAAGGTTGGCAATGTCATATCAGACAAAGGACTCTAAAATTTATAGAATACTTCAATATTTCAGCAAGAGGTAGACAAATAATTCAATTAAAAAATGGGCAGAGGACATGAACTGACAATTCACCAAAGAAGACATTCAGGTGACCAAAAAACAATAACAACTACTCAAATTCATTAGCCATTATGTTGTTGTGGTTGTCAGGTGCCATAGAGTCAGAACCAACTCATAGCGACCCCATGCACAGCAGAACAAATCAATGTCCGATCCTGGGCCAACCTCACTACCGCTGCCACACTTGATGCCATCAATGATGCCACCTGGCTGATCCATCTCATTGGGAGATCTTCCTCTTTTTCTCTTACCCTCCATCTTACCCAGCATGACATCCTTCTCCAGCGACTGTTCCCTCCTGACAACATGTCCAAAGTATGAGAGACAAAGTTTAGCCATCTTGGCCTCCAAAGAGCACTCTGACTGCACTTCTTCCAAAACAGATTTATTGGTTCTTTTGGCAGTCCATGGCAAAATTAGTCAATCGCAAAAAGATAGACATTGTATGAGACCACTGTTGTAAAAAATTAAGAAAGTATTCTATAATGGTTATGGGGGAGCAGGGAGGGAATTATTCATATAGACACATGTTAACATGTGTTACCAGGCAGACAACATGCAATAAGATGGAGGTTAGAAGAGGAAAGATGAAGGTAGTGGGAAACACAGGGAGGAGTGCAAGAGTTAAGGGAAATGGAGGCAAATATTATTAAGTGATGGTACATGGAGGGGATTGTAGTCATTGTAATTAAGCAAAGTATATAATTTGTGGAGTGCAAACTGATGATCTGCTCAATAAACCTTCACTCAATTCACAATAAAAAGTTAAAAAACAAAAAACTTTGGAACAATTCTATTCTGTGGTCCACGGATCTGCATGGAGTCAGAATTGACCCAACAACAGGTTTATTTTGTTTTGCTTTAATCATATTTATAGTTATGTCCTTCCTCATTTTCAATCAATATTTCTGATTTATGTTCTCTTTCTTTCTCCCTTTCCCTTTTCCGCTCCCATTCTCCCTCTCTGATAGCTGGAAATCCTAAAAACATGCTGTTAGGTGCTGTTGGTTTCAACTCATAATGACCCTATGCACACAGTGTGCCATCCTCACAACTGTTGTTACGTTTGAGCCCATTGCTGTTACCACTGTGTCATTTCATCTTCCTGGGGGTCTTCTCTTTTTTGCTGACCCTCTATTTGACCAAGCAGGATTTCCTTCTCCAGGCACAGATCCTCCTAATAACATGTCCAAACTCTGAGAGGCTAAGTATCGTCATCTGGAGCCTTTTGGCTACATTTCCTAGAACACAGATTTGTTTGTTCTTCTCGTAGTCTATATCTTTTAATATTCTTCTCAAACCTTGAAGTCAAATGCACCAATTCTTCTACTGTCTTCCTAATTCATTATCTCACTTTCACATGCAAATGAGGTGATTAATAATACCATGATTTGGGTCCAGAGCACCTTAGTCCTCTCAAACTGATAACTTTCTTTTGAACATTTTAAATAGGTCTTGTGCAGAAGATTTACCCAATGCAATACATCATTTGATTTCTT
>NW_006408705.1:2279273-2300100 GCF_000296735.1 Chrysochloris asiatica
TTTGATTTCATAGTAGATAGCAAATTCCTTTAATAAATGAATTCCATGGAACAATAATTTATTATGATCACTGATATACAGAATGTATTTCTACCATCTTTATTTGGTTTTCTGTTAACCATTATTTTCCTTTTTAAAATTCCTTTTCCTTTTTGTACTTTGTACAGTAGTGATAAATGTTTTTATTTAAATTTTAAATTTCCTCTATTGATTTGGAGACTATGTAACATTTTTTCCCTTGTTGTTGTTCCCTTCGTATTTTTAACCTATGTAGCTATAAATTTCTGTATAAAGTTAAAAGTTGCTCTGTATTTCCAGCCCACTACAGTGTCCAACTCCAAGGCACATAGCCATAACCACCACAGTGTACAACAATCATCTGTCATATATTCATACTGTGGTGACTTTCTTGTTGCTGTGATATTAGAAGCTATGCTACCACCAGTATTTCCACCACTCATGGTAAACAGATATCAGCAGTGCTTCCTGACTAAGGGAGACTAGGAAGAAGGACCTGGCTATCAACTTCTTTAAAAAACTGGCCAGTGAAAACCTTATAAATAGCAGCGGAACATTGTCTGAGATGGTGCTGGAAGATGAGCCTCTTGGAATGCACTCAAAATATGACTAGAAAAGAGCTGCTAACTAAAAGTAGATGCAACATTATTGGCATGGATTGAGCAAAGGTTTCAGGACATTCATTTGCTAATAAGGCATGATTCAAAATGAGAAAAAATATCCATTGATAATTGGACAGTGAAATGTACAAAGTATGAATTTAGAAAAATTGGAAGTCAAAAAAAAATAAAGTGGTACACATAAAGAATGGTATCCTGGGCATTAATAAGCTGAAATGGACTGGTATTTCTCATTTTGAATCAGACAATCAAAAGTACTACAATGTCGCAAATACGTATTACAGAGGAATAGGGTAACATTCATCATCGAAAGAACATTAGAAATCTATTCTAGAGTCAAACATTGTCAGTGATAGGATAATATCCATACTCCTACAGGAAGATGGACTCCTGGTGTGTTGCTGTAGGTTCAGCACTGAATTGTGAACCACAAGGTTGGCCGTTCAAGCCCACCAGCTGTTCCTTGAAAACCCCATACAGGGTCACTATGAGTCAGAACCAACTCAACTGCACTTAACAACAACATAGAAGACCACTCAATTTATTAGTCAAATTTATGCGCCAACTACTAATTACAAAGATGAAGATATTAAAGATTTTTACCAAATTCTGCAATCTGAAATTGATCAAACATGCTATCAGGATGCATTGATAGTTATTGGTCATTGAAATATGAAACTTGGAAGCAAAGAAGAGGCTCAGTAGTTGGAAAAAAATGATCTTGGTAATGGAAATAATGTCAGAGATCACATGATAGAATTTTTGCAAGACCAATGAACAATTATTCATCAAAAACATAAACTATATGCATGGAATTTGCTAAATGGAATACTCAAGAATCAGATGGTTTACATTTGTGGAAAGAAATGAAGGAGAAGCTCATTACAAGTCAGAACAAGGTCAAGGGTCAACTACAGAATAGACTATTGGTTGCTCAAGTGCAAATTTAAATTAAAGTTGAAAAAAATTAAAACAAGTACACAAAAAACCCAAAATATAACCTTGTATATATCCAACCTTAATTTAGAAACTATCGCAAGAACAGATTTGATGAACTGATCATTAATGACCAAAAACCAGACAAGTTGTAGGATTACATGAAGGACATCATACATGAAGAAAGCAAAAGAGCTTTAAGAAGATAGGAAAGAAAGACCAAAATGGATGTCAGAAGAGATTTTGAAACCTGCTCTTGAACATAAAGGCACTAATGCAAATGTAATGATGACATAAAAGAGCCGAACAGATTTTAAAGGATAGCTCAAGAAGACAAAGAAAAATTTTATAATGAAATGTAAGAAGACCTTGAGTTAGTACAACAAAAAGGAAAAACATACCTGGCATTTCTGAAGCTGAAAAAAAAACTGAAGAAAAAATTCATGTTTAAAGTTACAGTATTAGAAGATTCTATGGAGTCCTGATGTGGCAGTATAGGATAAGCCCTGGAAACACAATACAGGGTTAAGATGAATCAGAATTGACTCAATGGCACTTAACAACAACAATGGGCAAAATATTGAACAAAGCATTAAAAAATGAGAGGAATACACAGTCACTGTACCCAAAAGAACTGATTGACATTAATCCTCTCTGGAGGAAGCATGTGATCAAGAATCAGTGGTGTTGAGGAAGAAGCTCAACCTGCACTGAAGGAAATAGTGAAAAATCAGACTCCAGAAATTCAAGATGTTTCAAAAAATGGATGTACAGCTGTGGATGTTCACTTGTCCATGTCAAGAAATTTTAAAAGCAGCTAATTATCCAACTTACTGGAAAAGATAAATATTTGAGCCAATTCCGAAGAGAAATGATCCAACAGAATGTGGAAATTATTGAATGATATCAGAAGAACAAACAAATGTCAGACTGCTCCTTAGAAGCCAGGATGACCAATCTCTAGAGAAGGACATCATGCTTGGTAAAGTAGAAGGTCAGTGAAAAAGAGGAAGCCCTCCTATGAGATGGATTGTAATAGCGGCAGAAGCAATGGGCTCAAATGTAACAATTGTGAGGATGGCACAGGACCAGGCAGTGTTTTGTTCTCTTGCTCATGGGATCACCATGAGTCAGAAGCAATTTGGGGACACCTAACAACACCAACAACAAAATTGCATTGGGAAAATCTGCTACAAAAGATCTCTTTGAAGTCTTAAAAAAGCAAGGTGTCACTTTGAGAACTGAAGTATGCCTGACCCAAGTCATGATAGTTTCAATTGCCTTATAAGCACTTGAAAGCTGCACAATGAATAAGGAAGACAGAAGAAGAATTGATGCCTTTGAATGATGATGTTAGCAAAAAATATTGACTATACGTTGGACTGCCAGAAGAATGAACAAATCTTTCTTCGAAGAAGTATGATCAGAATGCCTCCTTAGAAGTGAAAATCATGAGTTTTCATCACATATTTTGGACATGCTATCAGAAGGAGCCATTATCTGAAAAAGGACACAATGCTTGGAAAAATAAAGGATCATTAAAAAAAGAGGAAAGCCCTCAGCAAGATGGATTGACATAATGTCTGCAACAATGGGCTCAAACACAGCAATGATTGTACAGATGGCACAGGACCTGTACATGTTTCTGTTTTATGCTGGATCTCTATGAATCAGAACCAATTGGATGGCACCTAATGATGGCAACAGCACTCACTAAGGATTTGGGCATGATTTAGTCATTTCTGGAATAGCTTTTCATCTTATTATTATAATAATTACATAAAGTTTTATTTTTCTTTCTTAGCATAAAAATGCTGTTTATTACAGTCAGTGATCAATGAAAATGATCCACTTATTTTATAAATTTCTTTGCTCACCATTGTTTTGTGCATCCAGTCTTCCCATCCTGCCTACTATAAATTCTGGTTCTTACTAGCTGTGAGATGTTAATCTCTTTGTACCTCAGGTTCCTCACTATGAAATAGGGTTAAAAATGTATCTACCTCAAATACTATTATATACACAATCCTGTAATAACAATGATCTATGATTGTGGCACTGTAGGATGAGCACTTGACTTCTAGACACAGAGCTGGAGGTTCAAACCAACCAGCCACTCCTTGGAAACGCTATACAGTGTCGCTATGAGTTGGAACTGACTTAATGGCACTTAACAACAACACCAATGGGTCGACACATGGATAGATACATAAGCTGAATGGGGATGGGAGGAAGAGTGGAAGTAGACTCACAATTATACAAAGGTTTGACAGGATATTTGCTGCAAACATATCCATGAAAGTGGTGGAGCACACAGGAGACAAAATTACGAAAATTTCTTAGACATTACCAAATACCTTGAGGGAATGTGATGCTGGGCCTGGGGGCTCAGGACCATGGTCTCAGGGGACACTAGGGTCAGTTGGCATAACATAGTCCACAAAGACAATGTTCTGCATCCTACTTTGGTGAGTAGCAACTGGGATCTTAAAAATCTCATGAGTGACCATACAAGGGGCAACTATTGGTTTCTCCCTGTTTATAGGAAAGAAAAATGATGAAAATTGAAGACACTTGGAATCAATTAGTCCACTGAACTAATGGAACTCATGAATATCAGTCTCCACAACTCTGAGACAAGAAGAACTAGATGGTGGCCAGCTACTGCTGCCTACGGTTCTGAAAGAGGTCACATATGAAGGTCCTGGACAGAGTGGGAGAAAATGTGAAACAGAACTCAAAAAAAAAAAAAAAAAGGCCAGGTTTATGGTCCCAAAGAGAATGAAAGAACTCAAGATCATGACCCTTAGTCATGTTCAGGTCTGGAAGGGAATTCATTCTAGTGGCTCAATTTTCAACCAAGCAATGTATTGGTATATAGGGAGAGCAACAATACGAGCAAGGTATACATACCATGAAATGGTCACCCATTCAAGATCAAAAAGGCAGCATCTACCTAAGGACAAAATTCAGAAGAGTTTGGAAATAAGTTAAAATGGAAACAAAATTGCAGGTGGAAAGTAGGACAACTGATGTTACGTGGAGGCATTCAATCACTGAAATAAAACCAAGTGTATGATTTGTTGAATGTAAAACTGATGATCTGCTCTATAAACTATCAGTAAATTCACAATAAAAAGTCTAAAAATATGTATCTACCAACAACCAAAGTTGAAAAATGAGCCCAGGGTATGAACAGACACATCACCAAAAAAGACATTCAAGCAGCCAACAAACATATGAAGAAACGTTCATGATCATTAACCATTCAAAAGATACAAATTAAAACAGCAATTCACACCAGCATTGACAGCAAAATTTAAAAAAAAAAAAAAAAACACCACAAAAACAGAAAACAACAAAGGCTGGCAAGGGTGAAGAGAGACTGGGACCCTCCAACAATGCTAGTGGTGTTGTAAAATGGCTCAACCACTATAGAAAATGGTATGGCACTTCCTCAGAAAGTTGGAAAGAGAAATACAGTATGATCCAGCAATCCCTCTGCTTGATATGCATCCACAAGAAATAGGAGCCAGGACACAATGATGTTCATCACAGCACTATTCACAATAGTAAAAAGAAGAAGACAGTCTAAATGCCCATAAATGGAAGAGTGGATAAACAAACTTTGGTACATACACACAATGGAATACTCTGCAACGTATAAAGTAATGATGAATCTGAGAAACACTTCATAACATGAATGAACCTGGAGGATTACGGAGTGAAATAAGTCAGTCACAAAAGAACAAATATTATATGAGATCACTATTGTAAAAACTCAAGAAAAAGTTTTTATACTAAAAGAAACATCCTTTGATGTTATAACAATTCAAACAACCAAAGTGTACACCCTGCAAGCCTGCCCCTGGGGCGTCAGCACACATCAGCACACAGCCCTTCTCCCTCCCTGAATCCAGAGTCCCCGGCCTCTTCATCTCTCCACGTCATTGTCTCTGCTTCCATCTCTGGCATCAGTGCTTCTCTGGACAAGGTCCCGCACTCTGCTCTTCTCCCTTAATGGTCCCACGGTCCTCTGCTCCTGGACTGCAAAATCAACCACTACCCTCCTTTTGTTACAAAACGTCTGCCTTTAGATTTGCAATACTCAAATAGTACTGATAGCAATTATTCACTATTGAACCACAAGAGTCTTGTATTCATCTCCTTTCATCTGCCCGGTGCAGACAGGGTGGAAACCACTCAGTAGAGATTCTACCTCGCCCACCTCCTCTGAAACTAGACTCCCTCTTGAAAGCTTGCAAGCGAATCACTTCTTGCCTTTGTAACCCACCCACCCCCATTTTGGGTTTATTCTTGTTGTTGTTGTTGTGTGCCGCGGAGTCGGTTCAGACTCACAGCTACCCTGTACAGGGTCGCTATGGGTCGGAACCGACTCAACGGCACTTAACAACAACAACACTATCAGAGCTCCTTTTGAGTAGCCAGTGTCTAAGTTGCCCATCCCTGTCAACCCTGTGTACCGAGGGGATGGGAATGATCGTCACTGTAAAGATTAGATCCCCCTTTTGAGCTATTACATCTATAAGTATAGGTCAAGTTCATCAAATTGTAGCAGATTACTCTTTTTTTCCTCTTCTTTCTTCCTCTAGTCGAGTTCTGATCATCCAGCCATTAAAGCCAGGTTAAGTGGGTACTATCTGCAAGTGTGGGTGCTTTTGTGCATCTCCCCTCACCTCATATCAGCTGAACACTTCACTCTCCGCTCTAGCCCTCTGTGGCCATGTCCCTGTCCCTAGGCCCATGGCATACTGCTGACCAACCAGGTCTCAATCCATATTGACAGGAGTCTATTGAACATGGTCGGACTTAGCTCACAACTTGAGTGCTGTTTTTCCCCCACTTATCATTAGACCAATGTGGTCACCAGCAAGACCACATGCATGCTCATGTATTCCACTTGAGTTTCACTCTTGGATGGAGGTTTGCCCCTAAGGGACCCAACCACTTGCCTTGATGGCTCCGAGGGGAACAATTTGCTTGTTCTTGTAGTAGTCAGTCAGACTGCCATTATTGTTTTTGATTTTTCCTTCTCATCTTTCTTTCAAGAAATATATTCTGTTTTCCTAGCCACTACAGGTTGGTGTCCTACTTCAGAAGATTCTGGATCGGGATCACGATTCCACCTATGGTCTTATACAAGTACATGTATATTTTTAATCACCTCATATACATGTGAAGGTTGGACAATGAATAAGGAAGACTGTAGAAGAACTGATGCATTTGAGTTATGGTTGATGAAAAATATTAAAATTACCATGGCTGCCAGAATAACAAACAAATCTGTGTTGAAAGACATACAACCCAAATGCTCCTTAGAAGCCAGGATAGATAGACTTTGTCTCTCATACTTCAGAAATATTATCAGGAGGGACCAGTACTTGAAGAAGGACATCATTCTTGGTAAAGTGGAGGGTCAGAGAAAAATAAGGAGAGCCCCAACGAGATGGATTGGCACAGTGGTGGCAACAATGGGCTGAAGCATAGCAGCAAATATGAGTGAGGATGGCACAGGATTGGGTAGTGTTTTGTTCTGTTGTACATAAGGTTACTATCAGTCAAAATGGACTCGATGGCACCTAACAACAACCACCACAGAGAGGAAGCAGGACAACTTGTTGATTGGAGAAGATTTTAATCATTGAGATGAAACAAAGTGTATGATTCATTGAATGTAAAACAGATGATCTTGTCTGTGAAACTTGACTGAATTTACAATAAAAAGCTAAAAAAAAAAAAAAAAAAGAATTATCTACCTCATTGAGTTGCTGCAAAAAAGTGTGTGATATATGAAAAATATTAGCTGATATTATTTTTAGGCTCAATGTATCTATGAGTGTCTGTTAGAGTAAATTTTCCATGCACAAAATTTCTGTATTTTGCTTGTCTTTTGAATGATAGTTTAGTTTTGATATTATTATTTTTCTTTGGCAGTTTGAATAATTATTTCATCTATCAGTGCTGATGATAAGTCTGTTCTCAGCCCAATTGTCAATCTTTTGTAGGCAATCTGTCTTTTCTCTATGGTAGTTCTTAAGATTGTTCTATTTCCCCTTAGTGTTTTATAGTTTCCCTTCAATGTGAGTTTATTTTTACTTAATGTTGCTTGGAATTTGTTGTAAAGTGTTAGTTTGAGGGCATATGTTTTCAATTACGGAAAACTCTCAGTCATTTTCTCTTTAAATCTTGCTTCTCTGCCTTTCATCTATTTTTCCCTGGAATTCCCATTGTATTTTCACAATCTATTACTCATAACTCTTAACTTCTGTTTCATAGCTTTTGTTTCTCTGTGCTATATTCTGTGGAATTCCTCAGCACCATTTTCTAATTCATTCTCTAGTTGATTCAACTCTGTGCTTTATCCCACTTAATGTGATTTCTGGAGACCTGGTGGCAGTGCATAGTGAGTTAGGAGTTGGGCTGTTAACCGCATGGACTGTGGAAGGATCCAAGAGCAATTCCAAGGGGAAAAGATAAAGCTTTCGGCTCCCAACAGATTTACAATCTTGGAAACTCTGTACAAACTATGAGTCAGAACAGACTTGACTGCACGCAACAACAACTACAACAACATTGTGATTTTTAATTTGAAACTTCCTTTTTTCCATTCCAAAATTTGTAGTCAGTTGTTTTTGAGGTGTTTATTTCCAGGTCTAGACCTGGTGTGATGTTGTAAGATAAACACTGGACTGCTAAGCCAAAGGTTGGTGGTTCAAGCCCAGCAGCCACTCCTAGGAAACCCTATACAACATCGCTATGAGTTGGAACCAACTTGATGGCACTTAACAACAACTTCTTCTTGAGGATATTCATTTTTAGTTATTTTCTACAAGTAACCACTCAATTGTGTAATATTCACATTTAGGCATTGAGATTAAGGCAAGACAAAAAATTCAGAATATTGTCTAGCTTCATTTTCAAGACAGCTAATGTGATCAATTCTTCCTATCTTACTTAGTGATAAAATTCATAAATTGAGTGCCTATTTTATGTAAAGATCACTCCACTACAGTTATAAATATTCTTAAAATGTTTTATCTTCCCTATTTCACTAAGATCAGGGAATCAACTATGTATATCAATCATACTCACACTGTACACACATTTCCAGGAAAATTAGCCTGAAAGGTAATAGGAATGCAAAAATATAATCACTTAGTTTGCTTCTCATTCTTTGGATGTTCAGTTGTTATTGCTGTTGTTGTTAAGTGCCGTCGAGTCAGTTCTGAATCATTGTTGTTGTTATAAACAACAAAATGTTATCATTTTGTTATTACAAAATGAAGTTGTTGTATGATCATAGCGATCCTGTAAAGGGTTTCAGTGGAGCAGCTGATGAGGTTGAACTGCAGACCTCATTGTTTAAGTAGGACTCCGAATCATAGTGACCATGTAGAGGGTTTCCAAGGAGCAGCTAGTGGGTTTGGACTGTAGACTTTGTGATTAGCAGTCCAGTACTTATTCTAGAGCACCACACCAGGACTCCTAGGATGCTCAGCAGGACCAGGTTCATTTGAATGGATCGTAGAAGACAGTAGTTAGTAACTCAGTGGATTCAGAACATTATTGGCTTAGCCAAAATGCACTGTAGAAAGCACCACAGACTCACTCTCTTATCCAAAAGAGCCTGCCTTGCAGAGAGCCAGAAGGAATGTGAGGGAATATTTTTCTTACCAAAAGGAAGTTGGCACCAAAGCATTTCCTCCATGGCCCCTTTCAATCTGCAAAATATAGCCAGTTGTTTTGGATGTACTATGTTGTTTCCCACGGGTGTAATGGTTTCAAACTATAACGTTTTATTAATTCTGTTTCATCAGGGACTCAGACTCAAAGTGACCCTTTTATCTCAAAGAATCCTAAAGTCCTCAGAAAGTTATGTGTTGAAATAACTCCTCATCTAAAGACAAGCCTCCTCTGAAGTGCTGGCCTGGTCTGAATCTCAAATCTAATATTGATTCTAACTAAACGTGCCATGAGGTTGGTGAGAGTCACTGAACCACAAACAAGAAGGTCTTGCTTTTTAACTTTTAAGACTGATATTAGATACATTAGTGTTTGTATTTGCAGTAGATATTTAGTACACAATATAGTCCAAATATTTTTCAAGATGACTGTAGTTACTATGTATCTTCATACTTTTTATAAAAATGTAAGTGTATTATTTCTTTAACCCTACTTACTATCTATTGCTTGGGTCTGTAACCTTTCCAACTTGAAACTGGAGAACTACTTACTGTGCAGAAACATATTTCTGATTCTTTACAGGTTTCTGTAATCTCAAATTCAGTATTGTGCACCATCTGGGCTAAGTTTCTTGTTGATTAGTTGTGGAATCATAGAATTTCAGAGCTGTAAAAGGTATAGACATTAAACTTCTGGTTTTCATAGAAAACAAAAAGTAACAAAGTACTATGAAATCAAGAGCAAATGTTAATTAGTATCAGTATAGGATTAGAATTTATGTCTCCTAATTACTGGTCTAGCATAGTGGTTACGAATCGGCCTGCAAGCCACAAGGTCAGCAGTTCAAAACTACCAGCTGTTCTGTGGGAGAAAGATGAGGCTTTCTGCTCCCATAAAGATTTATAGCCTCGGAAACCCTGAACAGGGTCCCTATGAGTCGGAACCGACTCCACGGCACATAACAACAATTACTGGTCTAATGTCCATGAATTCAGAAGGGACCATGAATAAATATGAGTATTGGCTCATTCAAAAACCACATGAGAAATTCCTATACTTTTAAATGGTTCTGCTAGTAATATAAAAATTGTTACTTCTGACCTGCTATAAATAAAATCAACGATCATATGTACCCATTATGAGGTATTCAAGAATTCTTGTTTTGAGGGGTTCAAAGGGGAGAGGAAGATAGTCAATGGAGCTATCAGCAAATGGGCAGGTTTCCCAAATAACCCCAGAAGGAAAAAAGAATCAACATATTAATGAATCAGAGTTCTTTTAATAGTTCTACTATGGTATCTAATTGCTAATGTAAAATCCTATAACTTCATCAAAGGGGATAGCACTATGGCTGAAAATATTGACTAAACTTGGATTCTTTCAGTAGAGTACAATTAAAACAAATACCCAACACTTACATGAAAAGAAACTACTAAATTCATATTTAATCATAAAAATTCTAGAGGCCCACCTTCATTATCTCAGGTAAGATATGTTTGAGTCCTTACTATATGTCAAGCAATCTTATTTCATCCTGCTAATAATCAGAGTGGTGGACTTTATCATCAATATCATTTCCATTTTATACATAAAGAAACTGAAATTTAGACAAGTTACATAACTTACCTGGCATCATGTCGCCAGTGACAGCCAATAACCTCAGGTCTTCCCATAATTTGGACCAACCAGTCTTTCCTCTCCTCTCTCTCATCTCCAGGTCAACAGGAGTCTATGGGATGCAGTCAAACTCAGCCCATATCTTCATTGCTGGCTTTCTTCCACTTCCACTCATATGTAGACCAATGATGAGGTCATCAGCAAGCTTATATGGTTGCTCATGTGATCCCTCTGAGAATCAGTCTTGAAGGGGAGCTTCCATCTTCCTTTGATGCTTTCTGCATCATTCAATATTTTGCCCATAAAATCTTTCAATATTGCAAATCGAGGCTTAAATTTTTTTTTCTTCAGTTCTCTCATTTTGAGAAATGCTGAACATATTCTTCCCTTTTGATTTTCTAACTCCAGATCTTTGCATATTTTGTTATACTATTTGATTAATTCTTCTCGAGATGATCTTTGAAATATTCTTTTCATCTTTTACTTCCTCATTTCTTCCATTTGTTTTAGCACCTCTATGCTGGAGATGTGCATATGTTCTACTGTGCATAAGGTCACTATGGGTTGGTACTGACTCAATGGCACCTAATAACAACAACAATGCTGGATAGCAAGTTTCAGAGTCTCTTGTGACATTCATTTTGGCCTTTTCTTTCTTTCTTGTCTTCTTAATGACTTTTTTTGTTTTCTCTATATATAATGTTCTTGATGTCATCCCACATCTCTTCTGGTCTTGAGTCTTTAGTACCCATTGCATCAAATCTATACATCAAATCATCTCTAAATTCAGGTGGGATAAGTTCAAGATCATATTTTGGCTCTTCAGCCTGAACTTTCATATGAACAATTGATGGTGTGTTCCACAGTCTGCCCGGCCTTGTTTGGGTTGATGACATGGAGGTTTTCCACCGTCTCTTTCTACAGATGTAATCAGTTTGATTTCTGTGTATTCTATCTGGTGAGGTCCATCGGTAGGGTTGCCTCTTCTGTTGTTTAAAAAAGGCATTTGCAATGAAAACTTCATTGGTCTTGCAAAATTCTATCATGAGATATCCTGTATTGTTTCTATCACCAAGGCTATATTTTCCAACCACTGGTCCTTTCTCTTTGCTTTTCTCTTTGGATTCGAATCACCAGTAATTATTAATACATGTTGATTTCATGTTTAATCAATTTCAGACTGAAGAAATTGGTCGAATTCTTCAACTTCATCATCACTGACTTTAGTGGCTGGTGCATAAATTTGAATAATAGTTGTATTAATTGATCTTTCTTTTAGGCATATGGGTTTTATCCTGTCACAAACAGCATCGTACTTCAAGACAGATTTTGAAATGTTCTTTTTTATGATGAATGCAATGTCATTCCTTTTCATTTTTTTATTAATCATTCCTAGCATATTAAACCATGTGATTATCAGATTCAAAATGGCCAATACCAGTCCATTTCAGTTCACTAATTCCTAGGATAGAGTCCTTGTGTGATGCTGTGGGTTAATACTCTAGACTGCAAGATCGGTTTGAACTGCAAGGTCCGTGGTTCAAGCTCATCAACCACTCCTCAGAAACCCTATACAGGGTCATTATGGGTAGGAACCGACTGGATGGCATTTACCAACAACTGCAGCAATGCCTAGGATATCAATGTTTATGTGTTCGATTTCATTTGTGACATTTTCCAGCTTTCCTAGATTCATACTGCGTACATTCTATGTTCTGATTATTAATGGATGTTTTCAGCTGTTTCTCTTTATTCTGAGTTGTGCCACATCAACAAATGAAGCTCCTGAAGGCTTTACTCCATTTGCTTCATCATGGTCAACTCAACTTTGAGGAGACAGCTCTTCCCCAGTCATATTATGAGTGCCTTCTAACTTGATTCGAGATCTTTGTACATTTATTTCATTGTACTATTTGACTTTGTAGTCTCAAGCTGACCTTTAAATTTTTCTGTTCAGCTCTTGTACCTCCTCATTTTTTTCATTTGTTTTAGCATCTCTACACTGGAAAGCAAGTTTCAGTGTCTCTTCTGACATCCATTTTGATCTTTTCCTTTTTGCTTGTCTTCTTAATGACTTTTTGCTTTCTTCATGTATCATGTTCTTGATGTCATCCCACAACTCTTCTGGTCTTTGATCTTTAGTGTTTAATGTATCACATCTATTCTTCAGATGTTCTCTAAATTCCTATGGGATATATTCAAGGTCAAATTTTGGCTCTTGTGAGCTTGTTTTCATTTTCTTCACCTTCAGTTTGAATTTGCATAGGAGCAATTGATGGTCTATTCCACAATCTGCCCCCGATCTTGTTTTGCCTGATGATATAGAGCTTTTCCACCATCTCTTTCTTTCCACAGATATAGTCAATTTGATTTCTATGTATTCCATCTGGTGAGGTCCATCTGTATAATCGTCTCTTATGCTGTCTAAAGAAGGTAATTGAAATGAACAGATCATTGATTTTGCAGAATTCTATCATGTGATCTCCAGCACCATTTCTATCACCAAGGCCATATTTTCCAACTATTGATCCTTCCTCTTTGCTCCCAACCTTTGTATTCCAATCACCAGTAATGATCAATACATCTTGATTGCATGTTTGATCAACTTCAGATTTAAGAAGTTGGTAGAATTCCTCTATTTCATCCTCACTGGCTTTAGTGGTTGGTGTGTTCATTTGAATGATAGTGGTATTAACTGGTCTTCCCTGTAGGTGTACGGATATTATCCTATCACAGACAGCATTGTACCTCATGATTGATCTGGATATGTTTTTTTTTGACAGTGAATGCAACACCATTCCTCTTCAATCTGCCATTCCAGTCATAGTAAGCCACGTGGTTTTCAGATTCAAAATGGCCAATACCAGTCCATTTCAACTCACTAATGCCTAAGATATTGATGTTTATGCATTCCATTTCATTTTTGACAATTTCCAATTGGCCTAGATTCATACTTTGTACATTCCATGTTCCAATTATTAATGGATGTTTATAGCTGTTTATCTTCATTTTGAGTTGTGTCTCATCAGCAAATGAAGGTCCCGCGGGCTTTGCTCCCACAGTCTTTACTCCATTCATGTCATCATGGTCAACTCTACTTTGAGGAGGCAGCTCTTCCCCAGTCGCATTTTGAGTGCCTTCCAACTTGAAGAGCTCATCTTCTGGCACTATATTCTACAATATTCTAATGCTCTTTATCATGTTTCAGTATGCAATATTCTGGAGCTATCTGACTGTGTTCCACTGCTAGTCATAAGGTTTTCAGTGTTTAAATATCTAGAAACAGTCTGTGTATTTTTCTTCCTAGTGTGTCTTCATCTGGAAGCTCATCTAAAACCTGTCCACCATGAATGACCCTGCTGGTATTTAAAATACCCATGGCATAGCTTCCAGAATCACAGTAACACACAAGACACTACAGTACGACAAACCAACACACGAGTGGTGGTATCATCTGATGGCATTTAATAAATAATTCTGGAATGTACAAATGCATAAATGTACAAAACAGACTGCCTGTATCTAAGAATGGGCTTGTAAGGCTGCTATCAAATTTATAAGATAAGCATGATCCAAGATAAGTTTTCAAACATGTCTCTGCTATGACTTTGTTAGTCACAACTGAGTTTCTTTGAAGTACCATGATGTTTTATGCTCTGCAGAAGGGTTCACTGAGATGTCCTACACTTGTTTACTCTGCTATTTAGTTGTAAACTGGTAGAGATGCTACCTAGTGGGACAATGTTTATCCTTGAAAATAAATTTAGGGGATGTCTTTACCACTACCCTTCAGTATCTCAATGAACTTTCAAGAAATATATTCTGAATGGGAGAACAACAGTTAAGTGTGCTGTCTGGTGTCTGCCTGAGCTGGAAGCCAGGTCCTGAGACTTGTCAGCTGTGTGACATTGATAAAATTATTATGTCTCAGTTTCCTTATTCATAAAGCACTGTGTGAGCCTTAGGATTGTTGTGAGAAATAAAAGAGTTAGTTTATGTAAAGTGCTTAGTATCTTATTGTTTTGGGGGTCCTGTCAGGTAGGTTTTAACTCAAAGCAACTGTATAGGATAGAATAGGACTGTCCCATAGGGTTTTCTAGGTTATAATCTTTACAGAAGCAGATTGCCAGATCTTTTTTCTTGTGGAACCAGTAAGATTGGAACCTTTTGGCTAGCCCTTAACCATTGTGCTACCAAGACTCCTGAAGCTTGATATGTTGCTTTGCTTGTTGGTAAGTGCCTTCAAGTTGGTTCCAACTCATAGCAACCCTGTATAACATTTCTGAAGAGCAGCTGGTGTGTTTGAACCACTGATCTTGTGATTAGTAGTCCAGCACTTACCCTACAGTGCCACACCAGTGCTCCAGAGCATGATATAATTCCCAGTCAATAGTACATGATCTATAAATGTTAACTGCTTTTACATCAAACACATATTGTTTCCTTCAATGTATGGAAATAAACTTTATTCATTCATCTGAAAACAGGCTTTGAGAGCTTCCCCTCTCCACTCCCCACTCCACCACCAGCACCACCAACAACTTCTATTCCACATGAAGAGGATAGAGAAGTAACACAGATTTCTGTCCCCCTTGGTCTCAACAACAAATATGATACACTGCATGCCAGGAGTGGATGTTGGTGTGGCACTGGAGGATAAGCACTGAACTGCTAAACAAAAACCCTCAGTTCAAACCCACCAGCTGCTCCTTGGAAACCCTATACAGGATAGTGATGAGTCCGAACCAACTGGATGGCACTTAACAACAACAAAATGAATGTGTCAAGTGGCTCAAAGAAAAGGGCTAAGAGGAAATAGGGAAAGGGCAGAAAAGGATCATTTCCCACATACTATTAGGGATGTCTTGTGGAGAGCAGAGACCTAAAGACAGTGAGGTAAGGAATCATGTATACATCTGAGGATAGAAAATTTCAACAGACAGAGGTTCTGACATAGAATTATGACTGTCATATTAATTTAAAGGAGGAGGAGATGGAGACAAAGACAAGGAGGAGAAGAAGAAGAAAAAGTCAGGAGACATGGAAACAGAATGGATGAAGAAGAGTGGTAGGAGATGGAACCAGGAAAGTAGAAGATGGCTGCCAGATTCTTTAGGGGCTCATAGGCCACAGGGATCCCCTTGAGATGGAACCAGTACTGGGTTTTGAGCAGAACATGGGCATAATTTGTGATGTTTGAGAAGGAACATCGTGCCTGCTGTGCAAATAATTGATGATAAATTGGCAAGGGCGAAAATGTGGAGAAGGGGCCAAGACGATGAAGATTTAAACCAAGATGGTAGCAAAAGGGAAGATAACTTATGATCAGATTCTGAACATATTTTTTAAGGTTGCTGCTGAGTTAGGTGCTGTTGAGTTTTTTATCTATGCATAACAGAAAGAAGCACTACCTAGTCCTGTGATATCACAACTGTTGTTACATTTGAGCCTATTGTTCTTGCTAACAATGAATACACCCTAATTGGGGATATTCCTCTTTTTTGCTGACTCTCCACTTTACCAAGTAAATCATCTTCTTCAGGGATTGATCCCTCCTAATAACATGTCTGAAGTATGAGAGACAAAGCCATTCTGACTTCTAAGGAATATTCTGGCTGTACTTCTTCCAACACAGATCTTTTTGTTCTCTGGTAGCCCTTGGTACTTTTAATATTCATCTTCAACACCATAACTCAAATGCATCAATTCTTCTAGGGTCTTCCTTATTCATTGTACAACATTCACATGCATATGAAACGTCAGGTGTATCTTAGTCTTCAAACTGATATCTTTGCAATTAAACACTTTAATGAGTTTTTTGCAGCAGATTTGCCTAATGCAATATTTTGTTTAACTTCTTGAGTGCTATCTCCATGAGTATTGATTGTGGATCCAAACAAAATACCATCTTTGACAACTTCAATATTTTCTCCATTTATCTTGATGTTATTTATTGGTCCATTGATGAGGATTTTTGCTTTCTTGACATTGAGGTGCAATCTATACTGAAGGTTGTGGTCTTTGATCTTCATCAGTAAGTATTTTAAATCCTCCTTACTTCCAGCAAGCAAGGTTGTGTTGTCTGCAGATCACAGGCAGTTAATGAGTCTTCCTCCAATCCTGATGCCACGTTCTTCTTCACATGATCAAGCTTCTCAGAGTATTTGCTCAACATACAGATTGAATAAGTATAGTGAAGGGATATAACTCTGCATCACACATTTCCTGATTTTAAACCATTCATTTTAAGGTTGCGCTGACACAATTTGCCTTGGATTGGATGTCAGGTGTGAGAACAATTGAGGAATCAAGAATGACTCCAATGTTTTTGAACTAAGGCATTGGTAGGCTCATGTTGCCTTTTCTTTTTTTTTTCTTGTGATGGAGAACACTGAAGAGGGAGAAAGGAGCAGATTGGAAGACTGAATAAGAGTTTTGATTTGGATAACTTAAGTTGCAGAAATGTATTAGACCTCAAATAGGACATGTGATTAGGAACTGAATATAGAAATTAGGGTCGTGGAGATATGATCATTTTCATTTTCCTTGTACATCCTATATGCAGTCCTTATATAAAATTCCTTGTGTCAGTATTGACTTTAACTGACTTTAGTTATTAAGGACAAATTGCTAATTTACTAACACTCATCTAGTTATATCTCACTTTTCTGAACCTTTGTCTTTGCAGTTACCTCTTTCTGGATTCCTTCTCTCCTGTCCACCTGGGAAATACCTTCTCAAGATTCAAGAAAGAACAGTGTCTCTGCCTTAGACCTTTTCCTTAATCATTTAGACAAACTTCAAGGCTGTTCACATTCCTCCTTCTCAGATCATAGATTTCCTTCCTCTTTCTTCTTTTGTTATGTGGACTCATACATATGCAATTCAAGGGATACTGAAAACAAATAAGATAAGGGAAAAAAACAACTAAAATCCTGGAGCAATGATGGTTAATTAGCTTAGTGTGATTTATATATACAAAATGACATAATTTTATAAAAGTATTTTTGCAATCTGTAGTATAACCTGCTTCTTTAAATCGACAGAATGTCATGAAGTTCTTTTAGTGTCTATCAATAAACTGAACATGACTCATTTTCACAATTGCTTATTTAATTGTATGACTATGATGCACTTTATTTATCCAGTTATTCATTGATGGCTTTCAGTTGTTTTCATTTTCTTTTTTCTATGATCAATAATGTAAAGATTTATGTAGAGTTTTACAGGAGTTTTTCTAATGGTGCATATTTTTCCTTATTTAGTTATAATACAGTTGATTTAACCAATCCCCAATTGATGAATATTTAAGTTGTTTTCAGTCACACCACACATTCACAAACACACACCAATTGAGATGATAAAAGGAAGGAAAATGCAGGAAAAGGGAGAGTTCTGGCTCCTATAATCCTGGATGTCCTGGCTGTAACCTCAACTGGGTCCAGGACAGTAATAGTGGCATCTGAACTCCTTCCAATTCTTGGCTCCGTTTTCCTCTGGGTTTTATTTTTAAGCAGGCTTTAACCATGGCAAAGCTTGTCCCCAGGCAACTCAAACCTTATATGGTCCTTAATTCCCATGATTCCTAGAGGAGAGTGTCCCTGGAGCAGCCTAAGCCCATGCCTACCTTTGAACCAACATGACGGATTACTGACACGACCTTGAAACCAAGAAAGCTTCAGCCACCTCTTACTCTCCCCCACCAAACTCCCTGGGCTGAGAATGCAGGTAGGGTGATTTTGAAAAGGTGTAGAGGGGAGCAGTTATTGAGAAGGAAAAAAAACAAACAAAAAATCTATATTTATATATAATTAAGGCATATAAAAAAAATTTTTAAGCCAGGGTATTTTGAGGGGCCAACAAAGTTTTTAATGACTGTAAATCTGTGTAACATCTACCTGTTAAGAGGATACCCAGGGTTCAGAACCTCACTGTAACCAACAGATGCTGCACTGTTTCTACTTTAAGGTTGGGAGATTCCTGCCTCTTGCCAATCAGACTTGTCTTCTTATCTCTTTGTTACCATCTGTCAGTTACTCATCCACGGAGGGGAGCAGAGTCGGATCAGTGAACCTCCTCTGTCCTGGGCAGTCATTACTTCATCTCTGTGCCAAATCTATACCTTATGGCAGCTAAGTATGACAGACTTACTCCAGCTCTCATATCTTGGAGAATCTCTTTATTGGACAACAGGTAGGAGGGGGATTTCTTTGAAGAAATGAAATGCAGTGCAGTCCATAGCTGAGACCTTTGCTTTAAATCTCCTTAGAGATAACGAATACACAGATCCTAAAATCATTACATGTACTACAGGTTATTTTCTGACCTCACCAAAAGTCAGTGGACAATCTGAGGCATGACTGAACCAAAATATGTGGATGTCCTGAAGACGTTACCATTTGGTGGCCCTTGGGATCACTTTGTTTAGCATTTACTCAAAGGGGAAACAGCGTTGTGGAGGAAGTTAGGTCAGAGTAGCTATCTGCTCCACTGTTCCAAACTTGCATCCCACTCAATAAGATAAAAACCCTGTGGTAACTGGGCACATTCTTCCTAGAAGGCAGTTTGATAACCATCTACTTTTCCTGGAGCATGACTTCTATGTCCCACCACAATCAGAAACCAAGCCAGTTATTGAGTCAGCTCTGACTCCGAGTCATGTGTGGCAGAGTACAACTATGCTCCGTAAGGTTTTCAATGGCTAGAACCTTTTTTGAAAACAGATTGCCATATTCACCTCAGGGTGAATTCAAATCATGAACCTTTTGGTTAGTAAGAGAGGTCTTAACCATTTCGTCCTGGTCTGCCATTACATCAGACAGATAAATAATCAAAGTGTTCTTTCTGACCACGGTCAGTACTCCCCTGTGAAGTTCTAGTAAATAAAATGCTCTCCATTGCATCACATATACACACTTAGTAGAGTCACCCTTGATTCTGCCCAGCTCAAAGGCTTAATTTGGATTCATGGGAAGCAGGGATTGACAACATCAAGAAGAAAATGAATGTGATGGACTGTGGAGGCTTAGAGGAAGAATTGTGAAAGGAGAGACCATTTGCCACAAGATGAAATGCTAAAACTATTTTCAAAACTCTTTTCAGCTGTTGTTGCTATTTTTAGGTGCCTTCGAGTCAGTTCCAACTCATAGCAACCCTATGCACAACAGAATGAAACACCGTCCAATGCTGCGCCAACTTCACAATATTGCTACGCTTGAGTCCATTGCTGCTGACACTGTGCCAATTCATCTCACAGGAGGTCTTCCTCTTTTTTGATAACCCTCAACTTTACCAACCAAATGTCTTTCTTCATGGACTGTCCCCTCCTGATGTTATTGTTGTTGTTAGGTGCCATTGGTCAGTACAGACTCATAGCGACCCTGTGCACAACAGATCAAAACTCTGTCTGGTCCTGAGCTAACCTCACTGCTGTTGTGACGCTTGAGCCCATTGATGCCACCACTTTGCCAATTCATCTCACTAGACATCTTCCTCTTTTTCTCTACCCTCCACCTTACCAAACATGATATCCTTCCCAAGCGACTGGTCATTCCTGACAATATGTCTGAAGTATGAGAGACAAAGTATGAGAGTGCTCCAAGGAGCGCTCTGGCTGAAATTCTTCCAACACAGATCTTTTTATCGTTTTGGCAGCCTATGGCACTTCCAATATTCTCCTCCAACACCATAACTCAAAAGCATCAATTCTTCTACAGTTGTCCTTATTCACTGTCCAGCTTTCCCATGCATATGAGGCTATTGAAAACACCATGGCTTGGGTTAGTCGCACCTTAGTCCTTAAGCTGGCATCTTTGCTCTTCAACATTAAAAAGGGCTTATGCAGCAGATTTGGCTAATGCAATACATTGTTTGATTTCTTGACTGATGCTTCCATGAGTGTTGATAGTTAATGAAAGAAGAATGAATTCCTT
>NW_006408705.1:2301796-2303626 GCF_000296735.1 Chrysochloris asiatica
TGAAGTGATGGAAAATACCACAGCTTGAATCAGGCACACATTAGTCCTCAAACTGACCTTAGCTCTTGAATACTTTAAAGAGGCTTTGTGCAGCAGGTTTTCCTGTTGCAATACGTTGTTTGATGTCTTGACTGCTGCTTCCTTGAGTGTTGATAGTGGACCAAGCAAAATAAACAACTTCAATCTTTTCTCCAAGTATCATGACATTATTTACTGGTTCAGTTGTGAGGATTTTGTTTTCATAACAAGGAGGTGCAATCCATAATGAAGGTTGTGGTTTTCAATCTTCATAAGTATTTAAGTCCTCTTTGCTTCCAGCAAGCAAGGTTGCATAATCTGCATACTGCAGGTTGTTCATGAGTCTTCCTGTAATCCTGAAGCCACATTCTTTTTCAAATAATCCAGCTTCTTGAATTATTTGCTCAGTATACAAATTGAATAAGTATGGCAAAAGAATACAACACTGGCACATGCCTTTCCTCATTATAAACCATTCAGTGTCCTTTTGTTCTGTTTTCCGCTATAGAACCCTTTATTCAGAGGAAATCTGGCTCTAATTTGAAAAAGAAGGTGCTTGGGTTGATGAGGGGCCAAGACCCAACCTCTAAGGCCCCTCCCAGGGAATTCTTAGGGCTCAACACAGCTTAAAAACTGCTGATCTAGACTGTCTACTAGAGTAAAAGTGAAGAGAACAGTTTGCTCAGAGACAAACTGATGTTGCCTAGGCTTTGTTACAATGTTAAATAGGGAGACCACTGCTAAGAAACAGACACTATCAAACCTTTAAACAGATACCTTTGGGCGATTTTTCATTAGTGAAGTGGTGCTTTGCCTTCTTAAACTATTATATGTTAATAATTATACATTTTGAATGATATGTGCCCGATAATAAAACTTTCTCCAGTATTAATTATAATTCTGACTAAGATTAGGTTAATTTTTTTTCTTCAAATGCCAATGTTATTAGTTTTAACTATGGCAAACCTTTTCCTAGTCCTCCCTCAAACTCAGACCAATCTAGACCTGACTGCACTTTCCCTTATATTGTTGTTGTTGCTGTGTGTTGAGTTAGTTCTGATGCATAGTGACCCTGTCTAGGCTATAAATCTCTACAGAAGCAAAGTGCCTCATCTTTCTCCCTTACATTGGCTGGTGGACTTGAACCACTGACCCTGTAGTTAAAAGCCCAGTGTGTGATCCACTAAGCTACCAGGGCTCTCCCTCCCTTATGTTGTTATTGTTAAGTGCTGTCGAGTCACTTGCAATTCATAGCGACCCTGTATCGGGTTTCCAAGGAGTGACTGGTGAATTTGAACTACTGACTTTGCAGTCCACTGCTTCTCTTACAGTACCACACCAGGAGTCCTTACGTTAGCCTGCTGTATTATTTATGGTTACTTCTCACCACTGGATTGTTAAGCTTCCTTAGGGAGGAAAATGATTCTTTTCAACTATGCATCCCTGTACCTAACACAAGACTTGTCAATAGCCAATAAATACGTGCTGAATGGATGACTATAGCAGAGACAGGATGATTATGCAGTGCCTGTAACCACTACCACAAATGGGAATCTAGGCAACTTGAGGCTGTGTGAGACAGAGGCTGTGGGCCTGATTGGAATGCAGGTTACATAAATTACACTTGTTCACTTAGACAATGGAAGAAATAATATGATAAAATTACATTTCTATCAGGCATTTCATTTTAAGTAACTTAAAACCCTTACAACAACACCCATGAAGGCAAAGTACACATGGTTTGGTTCATCCCTCTTCTACTTCTCAGCAATTACAAATAATCCCTTTCCCTCCATTCCTTTTTTTTTTAAA
>NW_006408705.1:2304787-2308060 GCF_000296735.1 Chrysochloris asiatica
GAACTGAAGAAAAAATTCAAGCTTCAACTTGAAATATTGAAGGATTCTGTTGGCAAAATATTGAATGATTTGGAAAACATCAAAAGAAGATGGAAGGAGTACAGAGAGTCACTGTACCAAGAAGAAATGGTCAGTGTTCAACCATTTCAACAGGTAGCAAATGAACAAGAGCCAATGATACTGAAGGAGGAAGTCCAAGGCATTGACAAAGAACAAGCCTCTGGGAATTGATGGAATACAGATTGAAATCTTTCAAACAAGTGAGGCAGCACTAGAGGCACTCACTCATCTATGTTCAAGAAATTTGGAAGACAACTACCTGGCCAATTGACTGGAAAAGATCTATATTTGTGCCCATTCCAAAGAGGTGAGCCAACAGAATGTGGAAATCATCGGACAATATCATTAATGATCCATGAAAGCAAAATTTGCCAAAGATAATTTTAAAATGTCTGCAACCATACATTGACTGAGAACTTCCAGAAATTCAAGCTGGATTCAGAAGAGGACGTGGAATGAGGGATATCATTGCTGACATCAGATGGATCTTGGCTGAAATCAGAGAACACCAGAACACCATAGTCTATGCTTCATTGACTATGCAGAGACTTTAGATTGTGTAGATCATAACAAACTACGGACATCATTCCAGAGAATGAGTATTCTGGAACACTTAATTGTGCTCCTGAGGAACCTAGACATAGACCAAGAGGCAAGTGTTCCAACAGAACACGGGAACACCGAATGGTTTAAAATTAGGAAAGGTGTGTACCAGGATTGTATTCTTTCACCATACTTATTCAATCTGTATGCTGAGCAAACAATCTGAGAAGCAGGATTATATGAAGAAAAACATGGCATCAGGATTGAAGGTAGGATCATAAAAAACCTGCGATATGCAGATGATACAATCTTGCTTGCTGAAAGCAAAGAGGACTTAAAATACTTACAGATGAAGATCAAAGACCACAGCCTTCAATATAGCTTGTGCCTCAATGTAAAGAAAACAAAAATCCTCACCACTGGAACCAATAGATAATATCACGATACATGGAGAAAAGATTGAAGTTGTCAAACACTTCATTTTGCTCAGATCAACTATCAATACTCATGGAAACAGCAATTAAGAAATCAAACGACATATTGCATTAGTCAAATGTGCTGCACAAGACCTCTTTAAAGTGTTGAAGAATAAATATGTTAGTTTGAGCGCTAAGATGCCCCTGACCCAAGCCATGGTATTTTCAACAACCTCATATGCATGTTAAAGTTGGACAGTAAATAAGGAAGACTGTAGAAGAATTGATGCATTTGAGCTTTGGTGTTAGAGAATATTGAAAGTGCCATGGGCTGCCGAAAGAACAAACCAATCTGTATTAGAAGAAGTACAGCCAGAATGCCCCCTGGGAGCCAGGATGGCTAGATTTCGTCTCTCATATTTCGGACATGCTGTCAGGAGGGACAGGTTCCTGGAGAAGGATATCATGTTTGGTAAAATGGAGGGTCAGAGAAAGAGAGGAAGACCCCAAAAGAGATGGATTGGCACAGTGGCAACAGCACTGGGTTCAGATGTACAAACAATTACGATGTTGGCAGAGGACCAGGCAGTGTTTTATTCTGTTGTGTATAGCATTGCTATGAGTCATTGCCAACTTGATGGCACCTAATAACAACATATAACCCATCAAAAGCAGATCCCATCAGAAGCATTGTTCTGATTGGACCTTGCTCTCTCGATCATATAGGTAAATCCAAGACTCATTCCCAGTTATGATTTGCTCCATAAAACCATCTTTATTGCTTCGATCTTGCTTAAAAGGTTGACGGAAAGATTATACATATAATCTACTATTGAGTCAATTACAGCTCATAGCGACCCTATGTAACATTTCCATGACTGTAAATCTTTATGTGGAGTGGCTGGTGGTTTCGAACTGCTGACCTTGTGGTTAGCAACCCAACACATAACATACATATGTAACATGTATAGTTATACAAATATGTAAGTAAAAAGTATTGCTACTAGGGCTTCAGTTCATGCATACATGAGTTTATTCCCAACAAAACATGTCTAATCATGTCTCTGTGATCAGTGGATGACTGCAGACAAATTCTTTCAGTAAGACACTTGTTTTAGTCTTGTTCAGGTTCCTTCAGAAAAAGAAAACTTTTTGTGCCATATTAAAAAAAAAAATGATTTTGAGGTCAGAGTTAATATCAAATTTTTAACCAAACTCAAATGAACACCTTCCCAAATTACTGAAGATTTGCAACAAGTTTAAAGGAATACTGCCCTACAGAAAACAATAGTTTTTCAATGGTGGTGGTGGTTATGTGCCGTGGAGTAGGTTCTGACTCATAGTGATCCTGCATAGGGCTTCTGAGGCTGTAAATCTTTAAGGAGAGCAGAAATCCTCATCATCTTTCTCCCATGGAACAGCTGGTAGTTTCAAACTGCTGACTTTGAGGTTAGCAGTCTGACTCATAACAACTATGCTACCAGAGTTTCTTTTAGATAGATCAAGCATTTTAAGGAAGGTCAGGAAGATCTCAAAGATGACCCAAAAGAGGGAAAACTGTCAACCTCAAAGAATGAAGAAACTGACTTTAGTCCAAAATTTGGTGAAAGAATACCAGATAATTACCAGTGATTCAATAGCTACTGACATTGGGAACACACATGGTTAGTCATTTTCAATTTTAAGCAAACATCCTGGCCTCACCAAGCTTTCAGCTAGATGGTTGCCAAAAGTGCTGCATGAGGGAAGATGGGCTAGCTCAGAGAGCTGATTTTTCCATCAATCTTTTTGGCAAGAGCAAAACTAGTGAAAACAAAATTTCTTTTTCACTAATGAAAGCAAATTACTGAAATGAAATCATAACCAGGGATGAGTCTTGGCTTTACCAATATGATTCTAAAAGCAAGATCCAATCAAAACAGATTTGGAGGGGATTTACTGGGCCAGTTAATCTCAACAGAAGTTATGGCAACTGTTGGGGGAATTCCAAAGAGGTAATCTGGATAGATTTTCTCAAACGACACAGGATGCTCAAAAGAGCTTACTATGAAGGGGGCTTTTGGTTTTGGCAGTGGCAGAGGCAGAGGTAGGACAGACTCCATGGGGGAGGGACTAAAAACCCAGAGAAGCTGCTTTCACGTAATAGCCCCAGAGCTCTGGATCAAGCATAAGGTGCAGGGCGTCAGTTTCCTGCACCCACCGGTGGAAAAATCACTGTATAAAGGAAAATATTTCAATTTAGGAATCCATCCAG
>NW_006408705.1:2310045-2311654 GCF_000296735.1 Chrysochloris asiatica
GCCAACCAAAAATTGTCTATCCAGCAAAATTGTCAGTTAAATACAATGGTGCAATCAAAACATTCCAGGATAAACAGAAGCTAAGAGATTTTGTCAAAGCCAATCCAGCATTTCAAAACATCCTAAAGGGAGTTCTTTGGAATGAAAACCAGCAAGAACAGACAACAACCAGAGATTGACAGACGTGGCAACATCACCTGGTACTCAGTCGACAGCAGAGTTAGAAACAGAACAAAATTAGAGCAATGAATTCAGAGGACCTGTGAGGCCAACCAAAGATCAAAATATTAACAATCTCAAAGAAGGGAAAAATATAGGAAGAGAGATCCAGGTGGTGAGGAGGTTGAGTAGACTGCAGGAGGCAATAGCCTGCCTTAAATGCAGGGAAAACTTAATAGACTATAGGGTAACCCCAAAGAAAATTAATACTTCACGATTTACTATGAAAATGAAGATCCAAGCAGAACAAGGAAACATTAAAACTAAGAAAAACCAACAAGAAATAGTACAATAAATATGAACTCAGCACAAGAAGGCATGCAGAACAAAGGAACAAACAGCACCACAAAAAATTAGCATAATGACAGCAGTTAATCCATACCTATCAATCATTACACTGAATGTCAATGGATTAAATGCAACAGTGAAGAGTGACTGAGTGGATAAGAAAACAGGATCCTTCAATATGCTGCCTACAAGAGACACATCTTACACACAGAGACAAACACAGACTAAAAGTTAAAAGATGGAAAAAATATACCAAGCTAACAGCAATAAAAAACAAGCAGGAGTGGCAGTTCTAATCTCTGATAAAATAAACTTTAAGGCAAAAACCAGCATAAGAGATAAAGAAGGACATTATCTCATGAATAAAGGGTCAATTGAGCAAGATGACAAAACCATATAATTAACATCTACGCTCCAAATGAAAGTGCACCAAGATATATAAAGCAAACCCTACTAGAATTGAAGAAAGAAATAGATAAATCTACAATTACAGTGGGGGATTTTAATATGCCACTTTCAAAAAGGAATAGAACAACCACAAAGAAACTCGACAAAGCTACAGAGGAACTAAACAGCACAATCAACCAACTTGACCTCATAGACGTGTACAGAGTATTTAACCCCACAACAGCATAATACACATTCTTTTCCAGTGCACATGGAACATTCTCCAGAATTGACCATGTGTTAGGTCACAAAGCAAGCCTATTTAATTTAAAAACATCAAAATACCACAAAGCATCTTTTCACACCCCAATACCATAAAATTGTTGTTGTTGTTAGGTGCCATCGAGTGGGAACCAGACCATAGCAACCCTATGCACAGCAGAACGAAACAACATCCGATCCTGGGTCAACCTCACTATTGTTGCCACACTTGAGTCCATCAATGCTGACACCTGGCCAATCCATCTCATTGGGGGTCTTCCTCTTTTTCTCTGACCCTCCATCTTACTAAGCATGATATCCTTTTCTAGAGACTGTTCCCTCCTGACAACTAATCCTTTCAAAAAATTAGAAATCAGCAATAAGAAGACCAAGGAAATAAAGTTTAATACATGGAAACTGAATAACACTCTGCTGAAGAGCGACTGGATAATAG
>NW_006408705.1:2325462-2346944 GCF_000296735.1 Chrysochloris asiatica
CTGTTCATATCCTGTGCCCACTTTTTAATTGGGTTATTTGTCTTTTTCTTGTAGAGGTGTTGCAGTTTCCTGTATATTCTGGAAATGAGTCCCTTGTCTTCAGACTTCATTTTATTCCCCAAACTGAAAGAACAGTTCAAAGGAACATGATTTGAGTCCCTTGATAATGCTGGAACTGTCGTTTTGATGTGCTTAGAATCGAAGAGTACAGAATTCTTCCAGGAAGGGTTGGACAGATAAAAACAGCACCTTCCAAAGTGTTTAGACAGATGGAGGATATGTTGAAAAACAATAGCTTCATCTTTTGATATTTTTTATTTAATAAAGGTTTCTATGATTTTGTAGCAATGCCCTTTGCTTTACCACAGTGTGTAGGGGGCAGGATGCAGGCGGGGTGGTGAGGGGGAGGAACGTCCTAATGTGGTACTGTAGGAAAAGTACTGGACTGCTAATCGCAAGGTCGACACTTGAAACCCATCAGTTGCTCTTTGGAAACCCTATGAGTAGATACTCAGCGGCACATAACAACAACAACATCACTGTATTGTATATGTATTAGGTGTATGCGGTTGTTAAGTGCTGCCAAGTTGCTTCTGAATCATAACGACCCTGTACAGGATTTCTGAGGAGCAGCTGGTGGGTTTGAACCGCCGACCTCGCGGTTCAAACTGACCTTGCTAGCAAGTTGCTTATCCAAAAAACACAATACATAGTTGAATTCATGTATGTTAAAGGCACATTTAAGGCAAGTCTGATGTACATATCTCCTCTAGTTGAGGCTATGAAGTGGGATAACATGTAAAATACACGGCACTGGTACATGACAGTGGGCGCACAGTACATGTGAGTCCCTTCCCCTTCCTGACAGGCAGCAGAGTACTGTGAGAGAAACTGTATGAAGCTGGCTCCAGTCTGTCTCCCTCTCCTCTGCCCATCCCTCTCCAAGTCAATTTATAGAATACCTCACACCACTGAGAAACTGAATTCTGAAAGATAAATCACATCTTACTGTGATTTTCTTATATTGCATACAAATAGTGTCTAAAGAATGCCAGCACTGTATTACTCTCCTCGGGGCCTACTATTCAGGAATGGTCACAATTCCCTTTCCAATTTTGTAACTTTCTGTATATTGTGTACCATTTTTCTGTCATTTATACTGTCCCCACTCACTGTTACAGAATTCCATCATGGCCAGGCGGTGTGTTAGGTCCAAAGACTAATAAAACACAAGTGGTAGATATACAAATAAATAGACAGTTGCCACACAGTGTGATAATATAATTGCCAAGACAGAGAAATGTCCATGGTTCTCAGAGCTCAAGAAGGTGACTAACCCAGCATGAGGGCTGAGACAGGCCTGGCCAAAGACAATTTTCCAGAAGAATGACAATTGTTGTTGCTAAGTACCGTTAATTTAGTTCTGACTCATAGTGACCCTTTATAGGGTTTCTGAGGAGCAGCTGATGGGTTTGAGCCACTGACCTTGCAGTTCAAATCGACCTTGCGATCCAGTGCATTATCCTATAGCACCATAGCAGGACTCATGAGTACTGAGTTAAAATAAGGTGTATCCCTATTTAACAGAGGTTTCTGTTAAAATGAGATCTGGGTAAAACCAAACCCAAACCCCCATTCATCAGCCATTGAGTCAATTCCAACTCACAGTGAACTCTATTTAGGGTTTCCAAGACTGTAAAACTTTATGGGAGTGGAGAGCTTCACCTTTCTCTTGTGGAGCTGCTGGTTGGTTTAAACTGCCAAGCTGGCATTTAATCATCCAACAGCACTACCAGAGACTTGGTTGGATACAAGACAATAATTTTCATTTCCTAGAAAAATAGCCTTGAAATTAGAAGGAACCTAGTTCCCTGTTCCTTCACTAGTGTATGAAACTATTTAAGCTTCCCATGTCTTGCTTTCTTTACTGATGAAATGGGAATAATAATAGCACCTGGAATAGAGTACGTTTTCAATAAATGTTGGCCATTACATTATATCTTACACTGAACATCTGAAATTATTGTCCTGCGATAATCTTTAAACCTTAACCAAAAATAGCCCCTGGAGTCTTTAAATCAAACAATAGTTTAGCTTAACTAGTTTGCCTTGACACTGTGTTCTATAAAGGATCAAACTGACAACAGCAACTTGAAAGATGAGAAAGTAAACTCACAAATAGACGATCGTCAGTGTATGCTAGTGCCGGAGAAATAAGTCTAGGAAAGGAAAGGTGGTAAGGGCTACACAACTTGAAAAATGTGATCAATGTCACTGAATTGCACATGCAGAAATTGTTAAGTTGGTGACTGTCCTGCAGTTGTCTCAATAACAATAGCAAAAATAAAATAAATTTGAAAACAGATAAAATAAAACATGTTAAGGGCCTTATCCAGTTAAAAAATATATACATGTATAACCTATGTCATTGTTGATTGCCAGGAAGTGTTTAGAAGAAGAAAGTACAATTATTGAGCTGTTCTGTTAACTTGTTAAATAATTGTTTCCAAAGTTCACCATTTACCAGATTATATAGGACTTCAGTGAGTAAAAGAACTCAAAAATATTTTCTTAAAATTTCCAGTCATCAACATCATACATGGAAGCCAAACTCTGATTAAAGTAGATGCCTTATTATGCCAAATAATTTAGTTCTGAGAGTACTGATATATAGGAAAGGCTTTTAAATTTTTTTCTCTGTCATGGACTTTTAGATAACCTTTTGCCTAATAGCCATAAAGTCATTATATACATATTGAAAGTATGTGAACAAGAAAATAAACTCTTAATTGATATTCCTCTTAAAATTTACAACATGGCTAGCACTTTTTAATTTAAAAAAAGAAAGAAAATTAATAATGAAAATAGGATCTTGCTAATAATATTTAAATACTTAGGGAACAATCTTTTGAAGAACTGCTAGTCCATGGCATATGTCATCCATATACAATTGGTTTACTGGTGGCGGTGGTTATGTGTCGTGGAGTCGGTTCCGACTCATAGCGACCCTGTATAGGGTTTCCGAAGCTGTAAATCTTTACGGGAGCAGAAAGCCTCATCTTTCTCCCGCGGAACAACTGGTAGTTTTGAACTGCTGACCTTGCGGTTCGCAGCCGGATTCATAACCACTACGCTACCAGAGCTCCTTAACTGGTTTACTAGGTAAAACAAAATCATAGAAATAGCTTTCAGAGGTTAGTATTTATTGGGCTAGATTCAGTACATGTCTCAAAAATAATGAAATTCTATATCTTTAATGACGTTACATAATTAAGATTTTTCAATTAATTAAGGCTGACCTTTCCCCCATTTTAATGTAACATACCAATTCTGAAAAACGCTGGTTAAATTCACCCTCTTAGAATTTGGACCCTGTGTTGCTACTTCCTCCATGCGTAAAAACTCAAACACATCCAGTTAAGGTTGGCAGTGTGGTGGCTCCATAGGACAAGCAGTAGGCTGAGTACTATTAAGTTTGCAGTTCAACTCACCAGTTTCTGCGCAGGAGAAAAATGAGATTTTCACTTCTGCAAAAACGTACAGACTCGGAAACTCTAAATAGTGTCGCTATGATTCAGAACCTATGCCTAACGGTTGGATTCCTATCCCAAGTAGATTATCAAGTGCTATTTTATGATATAATCAGGAAGCCAGTTATATTGATACATAGTAATAGGGAAGCAGAAGTCATGGCTATGGAATCTCCAATTATTTTGCTGTTCTAAAACACCATCAATAATGTATCTAGCACTCCCATTCTGAAGCTCTTCTCTGTAGTAGACTTACATGAAAGATAAAAATGATTGTGATATCAGAGGTGACCCAACGGAAAGTGGAAATCTTTGGATAATACCATCAATATCAAATGCAAGTAAATTTTGCTAAACATAATTTTTAAATGGCTGCAGTGATACATTGACAGGGAACTGCCGGAAGTTCACGCTTGATTCCAATGAGGATGTGGCACGAGGGATGAGGATGTAGCACTGTTGATGTAAGATGGCTTTTGGCTGAAAGCAGAGAATACTAGAAAGATGTTTACCTCCACTTTATTGACTACACAGAGGTTTCAACTGTGTAGATCATAACAAACTATGAACAACATCATGGAGAATGAGTATTCTGGAACACTTAATTGTGTTCCTGAGGAATTTGTACATAGACCAAGTGGCAGTTGTTCTAACAGAACAAGAAGACACTGAATGTTTTAAAATCAGGAAAGATGTGCACCAGGGTTGTATTTTTCACATGTTTATTCAATCTGCATGCTGAACAAATAATATAAGAATCTGGATTACATGAAGAAGAACATGGCTTTAGGATTGGAGGAAGACTCCTTAGCAACCTGTAATATGCTGATGATACAAACTTGCTTGCTAACAGCAAGGAGGAATTAAAATACTGATGAAGATCAGACCACAGCCTTCATTGTGGGTTGAACCTCAATATGAAGAAAACAAAAATCCTCACCACTAGACCAATAAATGACATCAATATAAATGGGGAAAAGATTGAAGCTGTCAAAGACTTCATTTTGCTTGGATCCATTATCAACACTTATAGAAACAGTAGTCAAGAAATCAAAGGACGTATTGCAGTAGGCAAATATACTGCACAAAACCTCTTTAAAGTGTTCAAGAGCGAAGATGTCAGTGTGAGGGCTAAGGTGCACCTAACCCAAGCCAAGATATTTTCAATAGCGTCATATGCATGTGAAAGTTGGACAATAAGTAAGGAAGATTATAGGAGAATTGATGTTGGAGAAGAATGTTAAAGTACCATGAGGTGCCAAAAAAACAAATCAATCTGTGTTGGGAGAAGTACAGCCAGAATGCTCCTTTGAAGCCAGGATGGTGAGAGTTCGTCTGGCATACTTCAGCTATGTTATGAGGAGGAACCAATCCCTGGAGAAGGATATCATGCTTGGTAAAGTGGAGGGTCAGTGGAAAAGAGCAAGACCCCCAATGAGATGCATTGTCACAATGGCAGCAGCAATGGACTCAAGCTTAATGATCATGAAGATGGCAGTGTTTCATTCTATTGTGCATACAGTTGCTACAAGTCAGAACCAACTCAGTGGCACCTGACAACAACAATCAGGGTGTCTGTAGTAGGGAGAGACTATAAAATTGCTCGTCCAGTATTTGAACCCTCTTATGACTTTCAAAGGGAGCTCTGGTAGTGTAGTGCTTACGAATCGGGCTGCTAATCTCATGGTCAGCAGTTCGAAACTATAAACTGTTCCACAGGAGAAAGATTAGGCTTTCTGCTCCCGTAAAGATTTACAGCCTCAGAAACCCTGTACGGGGTCCCTAGGAGTCTGAACCGACTCCATGGCACATAACAACAGCAACAAATTACTTTCAAGGAATCCTGGTGTGGCACTGCAGGTTAATGTGCTGGACTGCAAGGTCGGTTTGAACCATCAGATCCGTGGTTTAGGCTCACCAGCCATTCCTCAGAAACTCTATACAGGGTCGCTATGAGTTGGAACCAACTTGATAGCACTTAACAACAACAATAAATGACTTTCAAGGAGTTATTTAGAATGACGATCAACAAAACTGGCAACTTTGTAGGAAATCTCTGAGAAATTCTCAAGATGGTCCAGCTTCAGGAATAAAGGTCACATGAGATTGCTAGACCAGAGATGTTGTTGTGAAGTTCCGTCGAGTCGATTCCGACCCATAACAGCCTTGCTTAGGGTTTCCAAGGAGCAGCTGGTGAACTTGAACCACTGACCTTGCAGTTCAAACGACTTTACAGTCTGAAGCATTAGCCCATAGGTTGTTGATTCACACCCAGGGCTATATAATTGGAGAGAAGGGGGGAATTGGGAGAAGGGGGGGAAGAAATCTGTTCTAGGACTAGGAGCTTTAAATAAGAATACAGGCATTAAGATCATAGGCACCCTTCAGGCTAGATTGTGGAACTGGAGGAGGGGCTTTTTCTGAGACAAGGGAATAAAATGTTTGTGGGCCGACCATGTAGCGCGTCTGCCTGTATCTACTGGGTTGGGTGCCTGATTTTGCAAAATCGAACAGAGAACACCTCACTCTCAATAAAATGAGTACAGATTAGACTTCTTGAGTGTTTGTCTATATCAACAAAGATTCTCACAGAACTCAAGAGGCTAGAAGTATCCAAGATGGTGGTCTCTGCTTCTTTAGTTACTGGAGCAGCTAAACATCTCTAGCCAGGGACTAGAGATAAACATTTCTATTAGTATTGATGTTGCTCAACACTCAAGTGTTGTTCACTTCCTGCTTCTTTCTTCTAATCCTCCTGCATAATTAGAATGGGGTTTTGACCTTGACTTTGTCACAGTGGAGTACTGCACAGGTCAATTTCCTCAAAGACTCCTCCCTCTCTTGCTTTCACACAGCTTTGACCCACATCTTGTCTTGGAGTGAGTGGTTACCTCTTCCACCATCTTGAAGAAGATAAAAGACTGATATCTGTGTGTGTGTGTACACAGATATATACGAACAGACAACTTTTCTTTTATGTATTAAAGTTAAGCAGCAAACTATACTATAGTTATACAAGAACAGTTCTATGAGATGTGATCCCCCCACCTACTGGTAACTCCTTTGTAACTTTGGTTCCTCAAAGAAAAGGATGCAGTCTTGTGTATTTTTGGTTTCCCTTTAAGGCAGATAGATGGCTTGATGGGACTATATGTTGCAGCTATTGTTGTCATTTATTTTTCAGAGTGATAAACTCTCAATGAAAATTTAAATTCTCAGGCACAGTAAAAAATGTGAATTAGAACCTGCGTCTTTTAACTGATAATCAAATACTTAAGACCCTTACATTTACTGCCACTGTAAATCAAGTTGCAGTCTTGTATGGGTGATGAAGGTAGGAGGAGGGATAAGAATTAAACTATAGTGAGGATAGAGCAGAATGGCTGCAGAGTCATAGCTTCCTCTCTGTGGTGAAGACATGTGTTTCCTGAGTTAATAGAGACATTATTTAGTGAATTTGTGAAAACAACAAAGGCTACTCTGTTACCTTCTTCTTAGACTTTCTTATCATTCTCTATGTTTGTCGGGCGCTCTGGTAGTGTAGTGGTTACGAATCGGGCTGCGAACCTTAAGGTCAGCAGTTCAAAACTACCAGCTGCTCCATGGGAGAAAGATGAGGCTTTCTGCTCCCGTAAAAATTTACAGCCTTGGAAACCCTGTACAGGGTCGCTATGGGTCGGAACTGACTCGATGGCACTTAACAACAACAACAACTCTATGTTTGTAGAATCTGAATTATTTTTTGCTAAGGAACTAATTCAATTAAATTTTTGATTAAGATCTGAAAAAGCATCTTTGCTACAGAAGACTATCCATTACCTAGCGAGCCTTCAAAAATTATATATATATATGTGTATATATATCAACTTGAACAAAAGATATTCTCTCACATTGGTTTTACTACTTATATCTCATACCATGCTAATCAATATTTTGCTGTCTATTTTACCATATAATCCAGTGGCTGATAATGATATAGTTCACCATATATATCTGATTAATGAGGTTAGAAATAGCATCCTATGCTAATCTGCAATGCCAAGAAATGAAGATGGTTTAAATCAGATCTCATGACTAATGCATGAGATCCAAAGTTCTTTTATTCCTGGCTATTTTAGAAAACTTGGGTATATTTTTACCCTTAACATAATTCTACACAATTTATTGAGATAATACAAAATGTCTTAATATTAACATATCGCAACCAATATTTATGTCTTACTGGTGATCACTGAGATGCTGTTTCTCCACTTTAATGGATTAAACTTCTATATATGCAATAGGTTAAATCTAGATATAAGGATTTTAGATTTGATCTTTAGTGTTTGTTTTTTTCTTTTTAAAAGATACTTAGTATGATTCACCATAATAAAATGGAAAGTTTATATTGTTCTCTGGGTTAGCATTCCATTTTAATTGTACTTACTGTGAATTCATTTAAACAGAAAGAAATATATCTAGCAATGAAGTGAGCCTGTTATTTTTGCTTGTTTTTGTTTTGGTCATGACAAACTGTGAAATGCTGTGTTTTTCCTATAGTTCTAGTCCATGAAATCTGCAATCTTTCCACTTGATTTACGAAGGACCCTTAATTACTGCTGTCATTAGCGCCTAGTGTTCAAAACAGTCTGTTAAAATGTACTGCTAATCTCACCTCCAAGTCCCTGCTTGCTGTATTTTAATTTTTTCCAAGACTAAGAAAAAAGAATAATAATTGCCTCAATAACAACAATTATTATGTGCAGTGAATTCAACAGTATTCTAGGTTTTTTGGTGCCTATTTCTATTTATTCAGGATTCGGTATTTGTAATACTGGCTTAGAGTTTGAACAAGTGTCCATAAGTAGGATTATTACAATGAGGACTTATTACCTCTTTTTCTTTTCACATGGATAGGAATGATAGACAACTGCCGCGAAGCTTCAATGTTTTTGCCTGGTCATGCACAGTTCTGCAATATAATGCATAAATGTATAACAACAACTTGGGCTCGCTTGATACCTCGCTTGAAATAAGGAAATCCAGTCAGGCGCGTCCGCACTTTCTCGATCTCTCTCAGGTCAAAAGTTGATTCAATCCCCAGAATCTTTCTTTTTCTAGATCCTGGCAGCTCTGGTTTCCCAGTTAGAGTAGTAGTAAGGCTAGGGGCGTGGGAGGGGCGGGAGAGGGCGAGGCCACAGCGAGGAGGGAACCGGGTGCGGGTGCGTGCCGCGCCCGCTCCTGCCGGGTGAGAGTCCGGGCCGGGTTTTGTGCCGTGTCCCCGGGCTTGTCTCACGGCCTCCAGCCGCCGCTGCCGTGTTTACTGAGCTCGCGCGTCCTGATATCACTCCGCTGGCATGGAGGAGGAGGAGGAGGTGGAGGAGCGAGAGGAGGAGGCGGCGGCGGCGGCGGCGGAGAGCAGTTGATCATTGTGATGGTGGCAGGAGCAGCAGCGGCAGTGGCAGCTCAGCCGAGCGTTAGGGGCTGCTCTCCGCGCGGCGTTTTGCAAAGGACTTCACCGATCTACTTTTGCAATCGCCTCGGACTGTCCATGTGTTTACTTCCCCCAGCCCGAGGATTCGATATCTAGGTTCCTGTGAAATGCAACTGAGCAGCCAAAGTACTTTGAGAACACGGGGCGGCATAAACACCAAAACTTTTTTGTGGAAGGAAAATGCAATAAGCAAGCTTGCCGTTTTCCGATGCGGTGTGGAGTGAGTGTATGTCGCGCGTGTCCGCACTGGAGGCATATGCTTGTGTGTGTACATGTGGTGTGTTTTTCGGTACGTAGGGAGAAAATGCTTGCCAAGCACCGGAAACCTCCTGGAATTTATTAGAAAATAATGGATTATAAAAAGAAGGCAGGCGAGGAGCGGATCTCCCCTTGAGTTGCAACCCGATTTGCTGGTGGCTCAGTTTGTTGTGATTCTTTTTGTTGATAGGTGTCTGATGGTATTCAGATAACACCCCCCTTTCCCCCCCCTTGAGCTTTACAGTTTAAAAAAAGGAAACAAAACCACCCCAAAATTTCTCCCCCCTTTTTTTTTTTCCGCCCCGTCGGGATCGCTGTTTCCATCCATGTGCTTGCGTCTCCCCCGCGTTCCACTTAAACTATTTTAATCCTTGGACCCAAGGAGGAGGCTGATAGGGGGGGGTGGGGGTGGATAAAAAAAGTTCTTCCAAAATAGTGTGCCCGGGGAGCAGGATGGGGGATTTCGCAGCCCCCACTGCTGCCGCGAATGGCAGTAGTATTTGCATCAACAGTAGCCTGAACAGCAGCAGCCTCGGCGGGGCCGGGATCGGTGTGAATAATACTCCCAATAGTACTCCCGCTGCCGGCGGCTGCGGTGGCGGCTCAGGGGGCCCCGGCGGCGGCTCAGCGGCGGTTCCCAAGCACAGCACCGTGGTCGAGCGACTCCGCCAGCGCATCGAGGGCTGCCGGCGGCACCACGTCAACTGCGAGAACAGGTATCAGCAGGCTCAGGTGGAGCAGCTGGAGCTAGAGCGCCGGGACACCGTGAGCCTCTACCAGCGGACCCTGGAACAGAGGGCCAAGAAATCGGGCGCCGGAACCGGCAGCGGCAAGCAGCAGCACCCGAACAAACCCCAGCAAGATGCGGAGGCTGCCTCGGCTGAGCAGAGGAACCACACGCTGATCATGGTGAGGGCGCACTGGCAGTGGGCATGGGGCGCGCGGCGGCGGTGGCTGTGGCGGTGGGGGCGTGGAGCTTCCTACATTGGGGTGTCGGGGTCTGATTTGTACAGTGGGTGAGGTGGCTGAAGGGTTAACGTCAACTTTTTTGAGCGAGAGAGAAAAAAACTGCTGTCGCCGCTACCTGTTAATCTGTCAGGGTTGTCAGATTTGGGGAGGAGGGGGCGAATGAGGAAAAGCCAGTCACGACTGTGAGGGGCGGAGGGAGCCTCTAGGAGCGTCGGAGTGAGGCGCTGGAAAAGTTTTTTTTCCCCTCCTCTCCCTCTTTTAGATACTAAAATGAAAGAGTGAACCCAGAGTTGAAACCTTGCTGTTTCTTTTCGCCGCGCAGTCTTGCCTACTCAGACCCGTCCCCCTTCACCCACCCTTGTTAGCACATCCCTCCGGTGCCTAGAGAAATTGATGCTGTCGTACATTCTGGGCGGGCACCAGTCCCTCTACCTCGGTGGGAGGAGTGGGGAAGGAGAGGGCCTCCTCTCTCCAGCTCACCGCCCACCCTTGGACTGAGAAAGTCTGAGAGTTTTGTGAATGAACTTTGAAGTGGGAGAGAAATGAGGGAGGGTGGTTGTGCGCTCGCGGGAGCGCGCGCGGGTGCGGGGCGCGGGTGCGCGCTCCGCTGGAGACCTGGGGCTGGCCCTGCAGGTGGAGCACTAGGAAGGTGGGGTGGAGGCGACCAGCGGGAGGAGAGTTACCCGCCCCCCCCGCCGTGCTATCGAGGTGTGCGGAGCTTCCCCGCCACTCAGCTTCGCTTGAGGTTCTTTTTTCTCCTCTTAAACTTGTCTAATCTCCAGCCTTCTCCACTTGTCCCCCGCCCCATTCCCAGAAACTTTCCGGGCATTCCTAATAAACCCGGAGGAGTGGAAGGTAGCTGGGAGGTGAAAGAGGCTTAAATGGTTGGGTGGGTGGGTTACATGTAGCATGAGCAGCCAATGGTTTAACTTCTCGAGAGGAAGGGGCCGTTCCCACCCCTTAACCCAGAGGGTATAATCCTTTTCTCTTATCTTTTCTCTCCGGTTCTTTTTCTTTCCTTTCTTAGTGGGGGAGGCCGGAAGCTTAGGAAAGGTGTCTGCAACCCACCCCCATCCCACCGCGTAGCCAGAGTTAGAATCACGCGCCGGCCCTGGGCTGTGCTGGGAGCCGGTTTGTGGGAGTCCTGGAGTGTGTCTTCGCTCGTTCCGCGTGCGGACTGCGCCTCGATCCATGGCGCAGAGCCCACGGTGGTCAGGCCTCTCGATGTGCGGTGTATAAATCGTGCCCGGCTCTGGTCTGGGAGTCGTCGGCGCCGGGGTGGTTCTTTTGCCTCTGCCGACTCCCGTCCGGCGCTCCGGCCGGCTTTCGATGACAAAGGGCCTCCCTGGGGGAGGGGAGGCTGCTGTGCTCGCTCGCTCCCCACCCTCCCCCACCCCACACGTGAGGAGGAACAATTTGTTTATCTTGGGCTTCAAGAATCCTTCCCTCCTCCCAGTTCTCGGAGGCAGCCCTAGCCCCTCCTTCTTCTCCTCCCTCCTAGGCGCGATCCTGCCCAGTCCCGCCAGCAGCACCTTCCCCCTACCCCTTCCTTCTCTGCCTCCTCCCTCCTCCTCCATCCCCTCTTGCCTGCCTTCCCCTCCCTTTTGGAACGCGGCCGTGGGGGAGGGAGCGGGAGGCGCTTTGTCCGCCTCGCGGCCCTACTCTGTTCTAGTGGCCGCCCGGCAGGGGCCGGGAGGGGATGTGCCCACGGCCTGGCCCCTCCCCCCGCGGCCATCTCTGCCCCGGCGCACCCCCTATCCCCCACCCCCTTTCCCTTGCCTCTGAGCAGGCCCCCTGCATGAAGAGGCGGACTCGGTTTTGAGGAAGAACCACTGTCACAGAGGCCGGGAAGGAGGTTCTTGCTTTACAAACAGGAAGCCGAAATCCACTGACACACTGTAGCTTTTCTGATTATACCCGGAGGCGGGGCTGGATCTACATCTTGATTGTATCTCCTTCTAGTACCTGGCTCTTTCCCTTCCTTGCGCGCGTGGTTTCCCGCTCCCTGCCCCACTCGTGTCTCTAAAAGGACTCGCTAGTCCTTTTAGAGGACTAGGAGGAAGAGACTCACCTTTATGAACCTAAGACTAAACTGGAATTTAAAAGTCAATTAGAATTGCATCCCTGTATACCCCCACGCACTCTTCGTGTATTTGCACACCACACATGCACGGATTGTTTAGACATTAGTCTCTTTCGAGAGTTTTCAAGATTCCAATCCCACAGAATCGCTCACGACCTTTTCGGGATGGAGGAGATTACTAAAGGGCTATCTTAGCTAGCTGGGCAATGCTGAGACAAAAGCCCTTGCTGGGTTCACTTTGGACAGCGGCAGAGAGGGGTGGGTAGAGTTTGCGGTCAGAAAGTTTTCTGTTTTATGTCCTCACGAAGGTTCATTATCAGCCCTGGATGGGCCGAGGAAGGACTCGGGTGCGCGCGCCTGGTTTATAATAAATCTGCAGGTGGAAGCATGCCCAGGATCCAGGCTTTACCTGAAAAGAGGCAGCAACCCCTAAACCACAGCTGAATTTTAAAATGAAAACAATGTTTCCTTGAATAGACAAAAACTTAAACTGTAAATTTCATAGTCACGTCCAGTTCAGAAAATTAGCAACAGATATATTTGCAAAACTACAGCCCCCAAATACAATATTTTTGTATCAATTTTTTGACAGTTATTTACACTTTTTGATTAGGACTTACATAAAAGCCAAAAGGTGGTATACTTGAATAAGAAGAGTATGTTAGTTTCACATATTTCATATATGTATGTTTCCCTGATATTAGAAGTACGTACGAGTAGTAAAGTAATGAAAATAAACAACTTTAAATCTTAAGCAAAGAGATATGTGTAAATTCTGTGGCTCACAAAAGAGAAAGTATCCTTTACAAGTTATATTTCCTTTTAAAATAGTTTTAAAAAACTAACATTGACCTCTAAAATGAAAGAGTGATTTAACTTAGCCAATGTGTGCAATAAGGTCTTGAAAAACTGAGGTTAATTTTTATTTTCTTGAATTGGTTCCTGGACTATTGTTGTCTTCTGGTGGGTCATCGCAATTAAAATTACTTCTTAGATTGGGGTTCATTATTTGGAAAGCCCTAAAGAAAAACACTGGTCAACCAGAATTAAATGGTAATGATGGCGATGATAAAAATAAAGATCAATGCGATTTTTTTCTGTTTTATTACTATTGTTTACCTTCTTGGGACCAGTATGTCCAAAGTACTAAATATCGATTAGTTCTGTTTCAGCCTGGCTTGGGTTAAGAAGGCAGTCTAATGAGGGCTTTACCTCTTTTAATTTGTTTTCCTATGGTGTGCATTTACAAGCATAGGTATTAAAAACAAACATGAAACAAATAAGCAAACAAAAATCAGGGTGAAGGAGGTGAATTTGAAATATACCTTGGCTTCAGGCTACTGTGAAGGGAGCTGGAATCTGTGTGACTCCCCAGTAACCTTGTTCATAAAGAGGCATTGAAAATCTCTCTTTAGAGGGCAGGTAGCATAAGTCTGAGTGAAACTTTCTGAACTCATTTCTAGACAAACGGTCCCCACCACCACCTTATACAAAGTGTTTTGTTTGTTTTATCTCCAAGGAGTTGGTAAGAAAACACTGACTTAACCCTTTAGAAAGTTTCAACTGAAAAGGTGTATTTTCCTAAATGATTATGTTAAGTTTTTGTGTAATCGAGACATTGCTTATTCGCTAGACTTGGAACTGAGGTAAATTTAAACTGGCAAGTTCATTTTTACCCAAAGATAGATTACTTGATAAGGGTGTAATCATTCAAGTATACTAAAAAATCATGAAAATACTCAGTCTTTAAAAATTTAGAATGGTGGTGGTGGATAAGACCCATGTTGTTTTCTTGACTTTTTAGTAAATTAATACCATTGAGACTGTCTGAGTATGATTAATTTACACACAGCTTATTGTTATTGTTGTTTTTAAGTGCCATCAAGTCAGTTTTGACTCAGTGATTCTGTGTAGGGTTTCCTAGCAGCAGTTGGTGAGTTTGAACCGCTGATCTTGTAGTTTAAACTAACCTTGTGGTCTAGTGCATTATCCCACAGTGCTACACCACAGCTTATAGGCTTCCTAAATCTTTGTGAACTCTGCTCAGAAAGGTTTATCATGTAAAATTCATGTGATAATACATTTATTAATTACTGAGTTTTAGAGAAAATTGCAGTCCTTCCAAAATGTTTTTATCTATTCCTGGAGTAGATGGAAATGTTAACATATGCAACATATTATTTCAGTGCTAAACCATCTTAGGAGTCCTGATGTGATGATGTATGATAAGCACTGGACTGTTCAAACCCATCAGCTGCTCCTTGGAAACCCTATACAGGGTCACTATGAGTCACTGTGTTGTTGTCATAGCAACAACAAACCCTTTATTATTATTTTAAACCATTTTGTAAACAACTCTGACTTCTTATTATCCTGGTAAAGATAAATTACTGCCTCTGTATAGAAGTTTTTTGACAGGCTTGTAATATCACATCATTTCTAAATGTTTCCTACACTAACCTTTTCATTAGCTTGTCCCATTCTACTGTTACCATGAGTGAAAGAAAGGACAGTAAGGTCTTGAAAAATCTTTCATAGTCTGCACTTAAGGGTGTGCCTTAAGTTTGTGAAGAACTTTGAAATTGTAATTTTTTGTGTGTACTTCACATTTGTCTTTTTCTTTTGATTCTAAAGAAGCATTAAAAAAAAAAAATCTCCCATACATATTTAATACTGTTATTTGTGTTCTTTGATTGTTGTACATTTTATTTAGTACTGGACAGCCAGCTATCAGAAAAGTAGAAGCAGTTAATCAGTAATCAGAATCTACAACATAATCTTCAGGTTGAGTTCCTTCTTTGGGAAAACTGGATTTTCAAGTAGTTGGTGTAGTTGATATGCCCTGCTAGCAAAGTGGATTGCTAGCTGGGCTGCCAATTGAATCTAATCTACCAGGAGTTCTGAGGGAGAAAGATAAGGCTTTCTGCTCCATTCAAGATTTACAGGGTGGGCAGTCCTATACAGGGTCACTATGAATCAGAACTGATTGGGTGGCACACAACTGCTACCAACCACCATCCTATCCCACTGGATTTGTAAGGGCAAGCTGTAAGATCTTTGTGGGTTTTCTGGTACTTGATATGAGGGAAACGAACAGTCTAGGTACATGGTTTTTTGACATTTCTGTTAAGATAAGGGATTTTAATGTTAAAATGCAGTTGTTAAGTGTCATGGAGTCCGTTCTGACTTATAGCGACCCTGTATAGGGTTTCTGAGAAGCAGCTGGTGAACTTGTACTGCCGACCTTGTAGTTCAAAACGATCTTGCATTCCAGCACATTAACCCACAGTGCCCCACCAGGACTTAAAGTGCAGCTTTATATAGTTATTTTCAAATTACTTCTCTGAGACCAATAGCCAACTCTTGTTAAAGGGAAAGTTTTATGACAGGCTTGGGAGGAATGGAGCTTTCTTTACTTTGTCTGTTGGTGCCAATGCCTTACGAGGGATCTGGTATAATAAAACATTTTGTACATCAAGATGTTATAGTTGGACAATTTGAAGTACTATGTTTTACTTAATGTCGTTTATGGAATTTCATTTGTGACTAATGTTATATGTTTGTAAACAGTGTAGTACTGTATTCTTGAGCATCTACTGCCCAATCTAGTCAATTCGGACCCTACACAACAGAGTCTTAACTGCTCCATAGGGTTTCTGAGAATGCATATTTTTACAAGAACACTCAGCCTTATCTCTCTCCCTCAGAGCCACTAGTTGGTTTGAACTGCCAACCTTGTGATCAGCAGCACCATGCTTAACCTGCTAGTTACATTTGCTTCACCTATTACAGATCACAGAGTACTGTGAAATCTTTCAATTGAACACCATCAAATTCTTAATAAAGGAGAATGTATTTAAAGCTCAGTTTCAAGTTTCCATACTATCTGCCTTTTAAGTTTCAAATAGCTTCACATTTCTCACTGTGTTATTCAGAGGCTGATTGTCGAATTTTTAGAACTCTTAGTTACTTGCTTTCTTTATCCTCCCCCACTCTGCTGCCAACCTTTTGGTCATTTCACTGATCTTTAGCACCTTTATCAAAGAGTGGGGAAAAAACAATAAGAGGAGAAACTTAATATTGGTGCTTTTCTCATAACTAATAAAACAACTGAATTAGATCTAATTTTGCATAATTATGGATTTGATTTTGTACACTGTTTTACTCTTTATTAGCACACACGGTATAGAATAGACTACATCCATCCCCCATTCATTATTCATGAATATATAATAGTGCTTCCCAGAAGTTAAAGTGCTAAATCATACTTTTGTATACAAGACTCAGAATAAAGTATTTTCTTTGTGTGCTCTTTCAGTATTAGTCTAGATAAGTGTAAAGGGGGTAAGTGGTGTTGTGTTTTTATTTTTTTTTTAAGTCAGCATTAGTTTGACGCCAAAGCCTTCTCAGGATTTTCAGGGTGAGTTATATCCTTTGCCCGTTATAGTTTAGGTAAAACAAGTATGCTTTACTTTTCTGTTGTCTCAAAATAATTTAACTTTGATATTTGAAAAAGAAAAAATGTTGTCGTTGTTAAGTGCTGTTGAGTCAGTTCTGACTCAGCGACCATGTATAGGGTTTCCGAGGAACAGCTGGTGAGTTTGAACTGCCAACCTTGCTGTCTAGTGCTTATCCTAAGCACAACACCAGGAGTCAGGCACATTCCAATAATTCATTCTTATGTATGTGAGTTGGAATGTAGCTTCTAGAAGTCATCCCCAAGAACTGATTATTTCCTCTTAACATTAAAATAAATTACTTTCTAAGAAAAATTCAAAAACTAAGAAATAAAGTTGGATAAAATTACTTAAAAATTGGAAATAAGGATCTGCTGTATAATACTCAAAGGTCATAGGGTTCCACTGAGTGGATCAGAATTGTTGTTGTTGCTAAGTGCTGTCGAGTCAGTTCCAACCCATAGTGACCCTCCTGTATAGGGTTTTCGAGGAGCAGCTGGTGAGCTTGAACCACCGACTTTGCAGTTCAAACGGCTTTGCAGTCGGGGACGTTAACCCACAGCACCACACCAGGAACTCTGAGTGGATCAGAGCAGGAACACACTTTTTTTAAAAAAAAAAGTCTACCTGGCTTTTTCATCTGTTAACAGTGAGGGACTTTTGAGTTGTAGATAAACAACTCTATTTGGGTAAGAAGCCAGTCTTCCCTTAGGGTCACATATACCCAGGCACAGGAAAAGGAAATTACTGCTGTGGCTCAGGTTTATTTTTTATTTTTTATTTTAAAGGCAAGCTGTGCGTACTATTCTTGAGGGAATTTAATAAAAGCCTCAGAAGGCTTGTAGTACTTTCTTTGGCATAAAAAAGGTGATCCCTTAAAAATAATTTTGGGGCCATTTTTAATTATATGGGACCTCCCAGTGATTGCAAATGCCCTTTATTCTCAAGTTGAATTTTTAAAATATATGAATAACTAGCATTCATTCCCTCTTTCACAATGGCCTGCTCAAGTGAGCTATTTATTTCATTTTTAACAATCAACCGTCAGAATTTCCTTTCTAGCTCTTTAAGTCCCCATCATGTGGAATGGAATCTGATTATTAAATACTCTGTGTTTATGGACCCTACTACTCTCAACTAGGTAAGTGTTCACTTGAGTTTGTGAAGAGGTTAATAGGATACATTACTGTACATTTCTCCTTTCTTCTCACATATCCTTCTCCACCCTCAGAACACTCGTGTCTGGACCGGGGATTCTTTCCCTTCAAAGAAAACGATTGTGTGCGTCTGCTTGTATAGATTCAACCTGGGTCACAACTGTGATTCAAAGGAATTGCACAACTGTCAGAGACAAGTTGTGCTTGTGTCCTTTATTTAATCCCTGTGGTTCATTATTTTCCTTTTTTGATTTTTTATTAATGATGAATGTAGCTCAAGGATTTCAAGTGCACCTAAAAGGATACCAAAAACCATACCAAACCCACTGCTGTGAAATGGACTTCAACTCATCCAACTGTATAGGACAGAGTAGAACTGCTCCAGAGGTGTAAATCTTTATGGACACAGACTATCAAATGGAGTGAGTGGCTGACGGATCAACCCAGAGCTTCTCCTGCACTATCAGAGCTTCTCCCTAGGGCTTCAGTTCTCAATAAAGGGCTTTAAGGAACTAGAGAGAAGGTAGGAGAGGCCAAGGGGGATAAGGATTTTGGAAGCATCATCTGAATGGATAGCAGGGGAGATAGATATAAGAGGTGATTGTTTTTGCTCATTTGTGGCGAACAGATGCCTGATGATGCCTCAGAATTTATGGAGGTAAAGTACGATTTTAGTTGCTTATTCTGAACCTGCAGACCTTACTTACTGAAACTTGAATATATGTATATCTAGAAAAAGCCCCTCATGTTTCTAAAGTAATTCTTTGCTTTCTCAAATGATTATATTTGCCATTTGAGTGGATTTATTAGAGTGGAGTCCTGGTGTCGTGTTGTGGGTGAATGTGCTGGACTGCAAAGTCGATTTGAACAGTAAGGTCGGCAGTTCAACCTCACCAGCTGCTTCTTGGAAACCCTATACAGGGTCACTATGAGTCAGAATCGACTCTACAGCACTTAACAACAGTAAGTATAGTGAAGCCAGTAGTTCCTAGCGGGAGGTGAAGGTGTTTTTGTTCCCAGGAATATTTGGTAATGTCTGGAAACTGTTTTGATTGTTGCAACTTAGTGAAAGATGGCGGGGGGGGGTCGGGTGCTACTGGTGTTCAGTGAGTAGAGGTCAGGGATGCTGCTAAAATTCTTACAGGGAGCACATTCCACAGGGCAGTACCCACAATAAAAAAATCTCTATCCAAAATATCAATCTTGGCTGCGGTTGAGAAGCCATACTTCAAACAAGGACATTAGGAATTGGATAGGGTCTGATTTACAGAATATATATGGCTATGCTCATAGCTTTTCAGAAGCACTATATACCCCAGTGTGGTGCTGTATGATCAGCTCTGGACTGCGAACCACAAGGTCAGCAGTTTAAACTCACTAGCTGCTCCTTGGAAATCCTACACACGGTTACTATGCGTTGGCAGTTAACAACAACAACAATATTTCTTAAAGAGTAGAGAGCGGAAAAGGTGCTGTGATGAGGTTGAGTGCCTGGGAGGAAGTTAAGACTCTGTTGCATATGCTGCCTGGTCATGTGACATTCCAGCTTTTCACATCATGGTTCTCTGCTTCTCTGCCTCCTTGCCTGACAGGAGTGTGAACAGTATTCACTCTTATAACCTCAAGGTGATTGATAGCATCCAGTGATTTAATATCCAATGATTTAATATAGCTAAGAGTCCCCAAGACTTAATATGCTATACAAATGCAAGTAGGCATGGTTTTATAAATTAATTTTCTTCACCTGGTTATTGTCCCCTGCCTATCTGCAGACTTGAAGCCGAGTGATTTGAGGCTGATTTTTCTGTGCCAGGCACTGTTCTAGGCTCCTGGGATACATCCATGCTCTCAGGGCACTCACAGTTGGACATAATTTTACATTTCAGATTAGTTTTATGAGATGTTTTTGTGGTTTTATTAGGACACATTAATAGAAGGGTGGTAAATGCTTTGTATTTTCTTGCAAACACTGCTTTCCATAACATTCATTTTGTGGTTTTCCAAGTTCATTTTGTCAGAAGAAAGAGTTAATTGGTGTGGTGGCAAATAAGAGTAAAGTAGGACTTCATTCTTCTTGGATCAACTATCAACACTCAGGTCTGAAGCAGCAGTCAAGAAATCAAACGATGTATTGCATTAGGCAAATCTGCTGCACAAGACCTTTTTAAAGTGTTGAAGAACAAAGATGTCAGCTTGAGGACTAAGGTGAGCCTGACCCAGGCCATGGTGTTTTCAACAACCTCATATGGATGTGAAAGCTGGACAGTGAATAAGGAAGATTGTAGAAGAATTGATGCCTTTGAGTTATGGTGTTAGAGGAGATACTGAAAGTGCTGTGGACTGCCAAAAGAACCAATAGATCAGTTTTGGAAGAAGTGCAGCCACAGTGCTCCTTGGAGGCCAGGATGGTCATACTTTGTCTCTCATACTTTGGACATATTTTCAGGAGGGACCAGTCGTTGGAGAAGGATCTCATGTTTGGTAAGGTGGAGGGTCAGAGAAAAAGAGGAAGACCCTCAACGAGATGGATTGGCCAAATGGCAGCATTGATGGACTCAAGTGTGGCAACAGTAGTGAGGTTGGCCCAGGATCGGGCAGTGTTTCGTTCTTCTGTGCATAAGGTCTCTATGAGTCGGTTCCGACTCGATGCCACCTAACAACAATAACAACAACAATATGGTAGTTAAAATGAAGCAGATGCTTCTCTTCCTTTTTCTTTTTTCTTTTGACTAAGTGACACTTGTAGCATGACCATGATTTGACATCTAACTTTTAGAAGAAACTCAACAAAGATGAGAACATTTAGGAAAAAAAGAAAACCAGGAAGTATACAAACTTGAAACCATGTCACATGAAAACTATTTAGAAGACTTGGAGGTATTTGGTCTGATTTAGGGGATAACATGATTGCTTTCTTAAAATATTTGAAGAGCTGTCATGTGAAGAAAGGATTAGCTGTTCTCATTATGGCCTCAAGGGGATACATTTAGGATCAGTGATTGATGGTTATTAGTAGCCACGTTTTAGTTTAATATTAAAAAGAAAGAAATTAATAGAATTTAAGGTGTTCCTGGTGTGGTGCCGTAAGATAAGCACGCTGTGTCAAGGATGGTTTGAACCATAAGGTCGAGGGTTCAAACTTACCAGCTACTCCTTGAAAACCGCATCCAGGGTTGCTATGAGTTGGAACTGATTCGATGACACTTAACAACAACAACAAGATATAATGGGGAGTCCTGGTATGATCTGTAGGATACTTACTGGACTGCTAACCTCAGAGTCAGTGGTTCAAACTCACCGGTCACTCCTTAGAAACCCTGTGCAGTGTCTCTATGAGTCAAAACCCACTTGACAACACTTAACAACAAGACATAATGAACTGTGTTGGCGTGAAGAAATGTTCCAGGGAAAGTTATTCACTTGATAGGAATGTAGAACAAGGGATGAAAAACCTTTTAAAACTATATACCCCAGTGTGGTGCTGTATGATCAGCTCTGGACTGCGAACCACAAGGTCAGCAGTTTAAACTCACTAGCTGCTCCTTGGAAATCCTA